>NC_046168.1:10535464-10836714 GCF_011064425.1 Rattus rattus | reverse complement strand
CAAGGCTGTGTGTGTATGATGGGTAGCCGTCTTTTAACCACGAGGCCCAACGAGGCCCCCCATCGGCATTAACTGTTAAGAATACAGGCATCCACGCATGCGGTGGTTCTGGTACCTTCCAGCAGAGAACTTTACACTGCACAGCACAGACAGGCCGACTTTTCTGTGTATACCTGAATTCTCAACCCAAAAGACAGAGCCAATGGCAAATGGTAAATAATTACCCTTGGTTTACTTGGCTACATTTTTTGGATAATGTAATTATGCAGCAAAAGTTAAATATAATGTCCTATTCTCAGGATCCCAGAGGGAAAGGAGAGAGGGGAGGGGGAGGGGAGGGAGGGGGAGGGGGAGGGGGAGAGGGAGAGGGAGGGAGGGAGGGGGAGGGGGAGGGGGGGGGGGGGGAGGGGGGAGGGGGGGGGGGGGGGGGGGGGAGGGGGAGGGGGAGGGGGGGGGGGGGGAGGGGGAGGAGGGGAGAGGAGGAGAGGGGGGAGAGGAGGAGAGGGAGAGGAGAGGAGGGAGGGAGAGGAGAGGAGAGGAGAGGGAGGAGGGAGGGGAGAGGGAGAGGAGAGGGAGAGGAGAGGGAGATTTAGTGCTAACATTTTAGCAGCTCTAATCTAGCTTTACAGATCAGACCATCCCAGCAGTCACAGCATGTGTTAGATCTCCAGCTCGAGTCTTCGTATTTCAAGGAAGACAGAGACTGTCAGGGCAAGGGAAGGTGGGCTGCAGTTAGATCATCTCTCAGAAGAGAAAATGGGGGGTGTAGCAGAAGGAAACTCAGTACATATTTCTTACCCCGTACAGAAACCAGCTAAAATGGATCCAAGACTTAATGCAAGGCCAGAAACTCTGGAACATTAAACGCTCACTACAAAATACAGGCTCAGGCAAAGACTTTCTGTAAAGGTCTCTTCCGGTAGCTCAGGAAACAAACCGAGAACTGAAAAATGGTACTGCCTGAAATTAAAAGCTTCTGCATAGAAAAAGGAAACAATCAATATGGAGGTTCTTCAAAGTCCTGAGAGAAGAATCGCCTGGCCTGTGGCTCAGTTATGCTCTTCCACATATCCGGCTCCGAGTCAGCACATGACAGAGGCCTTGCACATCTGCTTATTGCTATGCACAACAACCTCAGCTCTCTGTCAGCAGATGAATGTGCAAAGGACGGCCAGTGCATGTACAGCAATGGGGTTTGTGCAGCCAGAAAGAACAAGAGGATGCCAGGGCAGAAGTCTAGTGACCTGGAGACCAGGCTGAATGAAATGAGTCGGACTCAGAAAGGTAAATATCACATTTGCTTTCAGTGTGAACCTAGATTCCACAGACATACACAAAATCTATCTATCTATCTATCTATCTATCTATCTATCTATCTATCTACGCACACTCACACACACACACACACACACACACACACAACACGCACGCACATACATGCAAATGCACGTGCACACACCCGAATTCATATGACACGAGTATAGACATGAGACTCTCTGGGGCCTAAAGGAGAATAGGAGAGAGGAGGAGGAAGCTGGGGAAGGGGTGGATATAGTCAAGATACATAATAAATTTCACATTACATAGAATGAGTAGATGCCAACAGGAATCATTATTAAAAACACAAATGAGGTGAGAAAATAGAAACTGAAGGGGGACCTTCTTAGGTGTCTAAACACTTTATGGACATAATTCTTGTAGAACCCACGGTTTGCCAACCGCATCTCTACTCTGGTGGTTTTGTTGATTTGTTCTGTTGCCTGCATTTCTTCATGTATAAAATAACGCTAATTCTCACAAGCATTGAGCGAAAATACACATAAAGAGTTGGACGTCTGGCAAAAACAAGCATTCTGTAACTCCCCCTGTGGCTAACAATGCGAGCATCCCATCCCGACTAGCTGATGACCTGCATGTGGAGCCAGCCCTTAGCTACAGTCGCACCCCGAGCTGGCGTGAGCTCATGCCACCGCCGTCCACATTCTAAGTCAGTGGCTAAGGGTTATGGAACTTCCGCGTGGAGAAAGAAAACGTTCTATGGACCTGTCAGTTTATCAGTGTGTCTGGTCCTCACCTGAAAGCCACTTGTTAGGTAGCAGTCCGAAAAGGTCCCCAGTCATTCCAGCATAGGCAGGAATATAAATGGCAAACCTCAGTAACGGGATCCCAGCCTCTGCCAACCTTCAGTCGGAGCTGGGGAATCTGTGTTTCAAATGAGACGCTTACAGTCTAAGTTTTTAAAATTTATTTATGCTTAACTACATGAAATGTTTGACTCCTCCGTAAAATGGAGCTGAAAATAGATTTCTTGGGCATCTGATAGTTCCAATTAACTCTGAAACTAACATTTTGCTGAATAAAACAGAAAAATCTGAGGTTCTCCATAAAAACACAATCGCTGGGAAATCCAAGTAAGCCAGTGCGGCACAACAAAGAAATGCATTGTGGGCTAACGGCCACCCTCAGGCTCTTGATGAAGGTATGGTAAGGAGGCCCAATTGTTCCCCAACTATCAGCGCGAAACATCCTCCACGCTGTAGGGGACGTGCTGCCAACTACTACCGGTCACGCTGCGACCACTTAAAACCTCTATGGCTCAGGGGAGATGGAGAGGAGGGGACAGAGGCAAGTCAGATATGCCATGAAAAGGCCCGCTCTGCTGTTTTACAGTTCGGGACTTTAATTTACTCTGAAAGCTTCCTCATTCTTACCCCACATCTATCATCTATGCGCACTGGGAAAGTAGCTGTCTCAAGAGTTGAACTTGGCATTTTTCAGTCTTAGCTTTATTTCCGGGTAATGCAATGAAATAGTAGTTTCTAAGGTTACCTGCTGCGAGCGGCAGTATTTGTTCCTAGGAGACGCCTTCCTGTGCGCAGACTCCAACAGATTTCGCAGAGCCGAATGCGATGATTTTGAAATTCGTGTTGCAAAATAAGGGAGGAAAATGGTCCCAAGTCAATTTTTTATATTTGATTTTTTCAACTCCATTATGCAAAAATACAACAAACTGTATATGTTTAAACTATGCTGTCCGATTAGTTTCACATATATAATAAAATAGACATATATGTGTAAGTACATAAAAATCATATATATAATTAAACGATCACCAGAATTATCAAGGTCACAGATATCTCATTGACTTCCGATATTTTCTGTAGCCCCTTTGGAGCTGCCATATCTGCATGTTTGTCTTTTACCCACCACACACCTCCTCTCTCTTGTGCTAGATCATTTTGCACTTTCTGTGTTTTCATTTGGGTGCAACAATTTATTTAAGAATGTTTTCCACCTACCTTCTTTTATCCTTTTGTTTTGTCTCATACCCCAGTGGTTCTTTCCACGTGGTGGTAAATAATATTCCATTATGCGAAGAAAAACATGGCTGGTTTGTTAATTTATTTGCTACTACGCTGGTTTTCTTTTGTTGCTGTGATAATACACAGTGACCAAAATCAACTAATGGAAGAGTGGGCTTGGCTTATTGTTGACGGGGAGGGTCTGTAATGGGGAGGGACGGCTGATGGCAGATGGCTACAGTGGAAAGCTAAGAGCTAACACCTCCACCCGCAAACATAAAGCAGAGAGAAAAAATTGAAAGCCAGGTAAGGCTACAAATTCTCAAAATCGACCACCAGTGACTCACTTCCTCTGGCAAAGTTCACCTCCCCAAGCAGGGCTGCCAACCAGGGACAAGGTCTTCAAATATGTGAACCTATTAGGGACATTCTCATTCAAAACACCACAACCAAAAATATTGGGGTCACTTCTAATTTGGGCGTACTGCAGAGAAAGTTGCTATCATTCTTTGTGTACATGTCTCTGTGAGAGTATGTTTTTGTTGCTCTTGGGTAAATAGCATGCAACGAAAAGGCCACACCACACAAGCATAGACTCAATTTTTTTTCTTTTATTTTATTGGATAATTTATGTATTTACATTTCAAATGTTGTCCCTTTTCCCTCCTCTCCCATCCCCACCCCTTGCTTCTATGAAGATGGTCCCCCCTTCACCCACCCACTACCACCTCAACACCCTAGCATTCCCCTACACTGGGGAAACCAGCCTTCACAGGATTAAGGGCTTCTCCTACTGATGCTAGACAAGGCCGTCCTCTGCTACATATGCGACTGGAGCCACGGGTCTTCCCATGTGTACATTTGGTTGGTAGTTTAGTCCCTAGGAGCTCTGGAGGGTCTGGTTGGTTGATATTTTGTTGTTCCTATGGGGTTGCAAACCCTTTCAGCTCCTTCAGTCCTTTAATTCCTCCATTGGTGTCCCCATGCTCAGTCCTATTGTTGGCTTCAAGAATCTGCCTCTGTGGGGATATGGAGGCAAAGTTTAGAACAGAGGCAGAAGGAACGCCCATTCAGAGCCTGCCCCACATGTGGCCCATACATATACAGCCACCAAACTAGATAAGATGGATGAAGCAAAGAGGTGCAGGCTGACAGGAACCAGATGTATATCTCTCCCGAGAGACACAGCCAGAATATGGCAAGTACATAGGCGAATACCAGCAGCAAACCACTGAGCTGAGACTGGAACCCCCGTTGAAGGAATCAGATAAAGGACTAAAAGAGGTGAAGGGGCTTGAGACCCCATATGAACAACAATGCCAATCAACCAGAGCTTCTAGGGACTAAGCCACTACCCAAAGACTATAGATGGACTGACCCTGGACTCCAACTGCATAGGTAGCAATGAATAGCTTAGTAGGGGCACCAGTGGAAGGAAAAGCCTTTGGTTCTGCCAAGACTGAACCCCCAGTGAACAGGATTGTTGGGGGAGGGCAGTAATGGGGGGAGGATAGGGAGGGGAACACCCATATAGAAGGGGAGGGGCAGGGGTTAGGGGGATGTTGGCTTGGAAACTGGGGAAGGGAATAACATTTGAAATGTAAATAAGGAATACCCAATTTAATAAAGATGAAAAAAAATCCGCCTCTGTATTTGTCATGCTCTGGCAGAGCCCCTCAGGAGACATCCATATCAGGCTCCTGTCAGCATGCACTTCTTGGCATCAGCAATAGTGCCTGCGTTTGGTGGGTGCATATGGGATGAATCCCCAGGTGGGACAGTCTCCGGGCGGCCTTTCCTTCAGTCTCTGCTGCACTCTTTGCCCCTGTATTTCCCCTGTGAGTATTTTGTTCCCCCTTCCTAGAAGGACTGAAGCATCCACATCTCAGTCTTCCTTCTTCTTGAGCTTCATGTGGTCTGTGAATTGTATCTTGGGTATTCTGAGCTTGTAGGCTAATATCCATTTATCAATGAGTGCATACCATGTGTGTTCTTTTGTGACTGGTTTACTTCACTCAGGATGATATTTTCTAGTTCCATCCATTTGCCTATGAATTTTATGAAGTCATTGTTTTTAATACCTGAGTAGTAGTACTCCATTATGTAAATGTATCGCATTTTCTGTATCCATTCCTCTGTTGAAGGGCATCTGGGTTCTTTCCAGCTTCTGGCTATTATAAATAAGGCTGCTATGAACATAGTGGAGCATGTGTCCTTGTGATATGTTGGAGCACCTTTTGGGTATATGCCCAGGATTGGTAGGTGCTTGGGTAGTACTATGTCCAATTTTCTGAGGAACTACCAGACTGATTTCCAGAATGGTTGTACCAGCTTACAATCCCATGAACAATGGAGGAGTGTTCCTCTTTCTCCACATGCTCACCATCATCTGTTGTCACCGGAATTTTTGATCTTAGCCATTTTGATTGGTGTGAAGTGGAATCTCAGGGTTGTTTTGATTTTTATTTCCCTGATAACTAAGGATGTTGAACATTTCTTTAGGTGCTTCTCAGCCATTTGATATTCCTCTGTTGAGAATTCTTTGTTTAGCCCTGTACCCCATATTTAAATTAGGGTTATCTGTTTCTCTGGAGTCTAACTTCTTGAGTTCTTTGTATATATCAGATATTAGCCCTCTATCGAATGTAGGATTGGAAAAGATCTTTTCCTAATCTGTTGGTTGCCATTTTGTCCTATTAACAGAATCCTTTGCCTTACAAAAGCTTTTCAATTTTATGAGGTCCCATTTGTCAATTCTTGGTCTTAGAGCATAAGCCATTGGTGTTCTGTTCAGGAAATTTTTCCTTGTGCTTATGTGTTTGAGGCTCTTCCTCACTTTCTCTTCTAATATTTTCAGTAAGTAAATGCCATACACAGTGGAGACAGTCCTTGTCCTGCTGGCTCTGTATCTCTTAGAACCATCATAGCTTTCAACATGTCAGCCAGTGTGATTGAGTTGCAGACAGCTGGCTGGATTTGCCCTTTACTGATGCTGGTGATTTCTAGCTGGCTATTTATCATGGTTGATGAAGTCTGTTCAAATCTTCTTTTTTCCCTCATGGATGGTGTGTTTTCTTACTGTGGAATTTTTAGCTATCTTTAGAAATAGAGAATTAACTTTTGTATACTGAGATGAAAATGAATGAATTTTCTAGTTCTAGTTATAACCATTTTTAGATTTCTTTAATTTTTTACAACTAAGTCTTTAAGTAGGGATATTTAAAGGCCTTTATTTTCCTCCTTATATCCTTATGAATTTTATATCCTTTTCATCTAAGTCAATGGATAGGACAGATGATAAAAAAAGAAATGATAAACAATGTTACATTATTTTGGATCTAGAGGGAGAAACACTCTTATGTTTTAAGCACACTGCCAGATACAGACCTTGCTTTCCACAGATGCCCCAAACCATTTGAAGAAGTCCTCTGCTGTCCCTAGTTGGATGAACAGATGGCAAATATGTCAATCACACAAGCGTGTACTGAATGACTGTGTAGAAGGCATGGTGGTATATGATTGTGGTACCAACATTCTGGAGGCTGATGCGGGGCGGGGGTCCCTTGTATCCAGATATTCAAGACCATCCTGGCAAACATAACAAAGCCTCCATCTCAAAATATGAGAAAAAGAAAAATCAGAAATGTATGAGAACTTCAAGCTAGAACATGTACCCCATCGGCCCACAAAGAAGAGGAAATGCTCCAAGCATTGACCCGCCCCTGAATCCCTGCTAAATTCCCCCACTTAGGACAGAATCTTTGAGACTCAAAACTTCCTCTGTGATTTTCTTCCTTTTAGAAAAGTGCAGCTCTGGTTAAACATAGAGATGTTGAGCTCAGTCTCATATGTGTTTTTATTCTAAGTTTAAGAAGCAAATGTAGGTAAAAATACCATGTATTTATCAGTGGTTTAGGGAGCGATGGATTGATAGAAGGAAGAAGAAAGGGCAGAAAATTTGTGGTTTTTAATGTATTTATTAAATTGGAAAAACATGGGGTGGAGGGAGCAGTGAAGTGGGCAGCGCTGGGATAGAAAGAAGCAAGGTGCAAGGCTCTATCAGGTCTTCTTAAGGCCTCTCAACTTAAACTCTCAACTTCTTAAGGCCAGTGTGCTGTAAGAAGAGACAGACAGAGGAAGAAAGTGAGTGTGGAGAAGGTGAGAGGAAGAACGAGCCCTAGACAGTAGAGTCAAGAGGTGATGGTGTCTTCTTCAATTGTCATGGGGCAGGAAAACGATTTAATGCCACTCACTTCCAAAGAACTGTCATTAATGATCATTCAGCTCAAGACCTTCCGTGAAAGGAGACTTAAGTTTGTTATTAGACAGTTTATTCTATTTTCAAACTCTGATTTCTACAGGATTGGTTTTGTCTCATGTACGAATCAGGGGAAGAAGCCGCGTTGATCCTTTGTTAACACAGCACGAAGGAAGAAGCACTAGCTGCTCTTTAGAGAGAGAATTCAAGACAGGACGTAGAGTCAAACTGGAAGACTGTACACCAGCCTCAGGCATTCAGAATTCCTGGAGAGACTGAAGAGAAAGCCAGGCCTCTCCTCACATAGGATGAAACTTGGATGGATTTGTCTTGCTCTCAAAGGACAGGACAGCCACATAGATGTTTTGTTCAAAGTCAAATGCACTGCGATGGTTACATTTGTGTGTCAACTCTACTGGGTCAAAGATTATCCAAATGTTTGCCCAACATCCTTCTGAATGTTTCCATTTGTTCATATTTGAATGAGGTTACCAGTTAAATGAGGAGACCAATAAAAGCATAACACCCTTCCTAGAATGGCCTCTTGTAGTTTGCTGAAAGGTTGACTAGACCAAACACTGATGAGTAAGAGAAGAGTTCTCTCCCCAATGCCATTTCAACTGAAGCATCAGCTTTTCCCCTCTGACAATCCTGACCCTTGGATTTCCTGACCCCACAGTGGTCTTCAGCCTTTGGGTGTGAGTGGAACTCTGGCTCTGCAGCATTGGGCTCTCTAGCCTCTTTAGTTACGGCTCAGGTCTTCCCTCTTCCCTTCTCTGTCCTGTTCCTTCTGTGGCTGGTTTTATTTATTCTGATTGATGGGCTTTATTTTGTTTTCTTTTGTTTTCTCTAAATAAGTGTAGAAAAAGATGCCATCAAACACGTTATGGAAAATAATTGCACACCATCAAATGATCATATTCAATAAGGTGAATTTTTCCACTTTCACATCTTATGTTAAGTAAACTTAAATTGAGGAACAGAGGTTCTACAAACATGAACATTTTAAAATTCCAAGATAAGAATCACTTATAAATTTACTTTTACTTGGATATCTTATAAATAAATTTGCTTTGAAAAGCTCCTGGTTTGTGCTTTTAAGCCCGTGTTTTATAGGGAATGTTAAGAACCATCGGTTGGGATGTGTTGTTATGAACAGTTAATTCATCGCCTCTACGACGGGTCAAGCTGTAAAGAAGACTACAGCTTCCCAGCGTGCTTGCAATGTGCTGCGCGTTTCCTTCCTCACCTTGGGAAGGCTCTTAATAATATGATATTATCGGCAGCTTATATTATCAGTTATGAAAGAGACTTATAGCAATGACGTAAAACTCCAAACACACGAAAGGCAGGGTCGATGGGTTTAACACCTACCAAGAAGATAAAATTCAATAGAGAGAAAAGCAAGCAAATTGGAAACGCAAATGAAACATTAACTGGCAGGTGCACCATGTGGCAGCTGCTAGGCTACACGCCATCTGCAAAGGACTGTTAGGAGTAGATAATAAAGACCTCAGTAACAGGAGAAGGATCAAAGAGCATAAATAATTCACAAAATCAGAATGCGGGTAAGCAACACATGGAGGGGTCTGCAGTTGCCCTTAAAAAGTCCTTACTCAGCTAAACTAAAGTAGCCTCTCAGACACTGGTCCAGTTCCAAAGTCTATACATCTGAGTGACTTTTCTGAAGCTTACATTTCATGGACTGATCTCCCCTACAGACCTACAACAGAGTTGAAGAGGACAATTAGCTTCTTATCCTCCTGTGGTTCACTCGTGTCCTTTGCCTGCACTCTATACTCTCTCGCCACATAATACTGTCCTCGCTTTCACAATAAACTCTCAACACTAGCAGTTATTTAAGCATGTACATATTGCAGGCTGGATCCTGTAACATGGGACCTACGTATGACCGGGAAAATTCTTCTTTCTAAGTTTGGGTGACCTATCTTAGTATCATACATTCTAAGTCCATCCATTTTCCTGAAAAGTCATGGTTTTGTTTTTCTGTACAGCTGAACACTACTCCATTTTCTGCATGGACCACATGTTTATTATCTGTTGATAGACATCCAGGTTAGTTCCACTTTTGTACTATTGAAAATGGAGCAGCAATAAACATGGGTATGTGCATATCCATGGAAGAATATAGAATATGTTGGGTATATGACCAGGAGTGGACTAGCAGGGCTATATGGTGATGCTACTTTAATTTCTTGAGATAACTTCAAATTGATTTCTGTATGGCTGTATTAATTTACACTCCCACCAACAGTGAATAAGGGTTCCTCTTTCCTCACATCCTCTCCAACACTCCTTGCCAGATATTTTGATGATACTAATTCTGACCAGGGTGAAGTAGTATCTCAAAGTAGGCTTTAATTTGAATTTCTCTGGTAACTGCCTATGGTGACTACTTTTTAAAATAGTTATTGGTTGTTTGTGTTTCTTTTGAAAACAGTCAAGTGTATTTCACTAGCCTTCTTGTTGATTAACAGTTTTATATTCTTGGTATTGAATTTCTACAATTCTATGTATATTCTGGAATATCCTGCTTAAAATGTAGCTGGAAAAGATCTTCTGTCTTTAGGCTGTCTCTTTGCTCTGCCGAGAGTTTCTTTTCTTCTGCAGAAATTTCCTGTAACCTCACCTAGTGTTGCTCTGGGCTGATCCCTTACCCAGAACAGTGGGAATTCTTATCCATCTCAACATCTTGAAAAGCATGGCTAACTTTCCTATAACAGTTTTAGCAGTTCAGATTTTAAATGAAGACCTTTAATCCACATTGAGTTGATTTTTATATAGCACTATTTATTGAATATGCTTTTTGTTCAAGAGCATGTTTTTGCTTTCTTATCAAAAGACTTGGTGGCTATAACTTTGTTGGTTAGTTCCTGGGTCCTTGAATCGGTTCCATTGGTCTACTTGTCTGTTTCTATCCAGTGTCAGGCCTTTGAAGCACAGTTTGAGGTCAGGTCTCTCCTGCCTTTTCTTTAGAAAAGCTTTGCATATTTGTGGTTATTTGTGGTTCTATATGAACTCTTTGACTATTGCATCTGATATGACATGCCACTTTTGATGGATATTTAATCCACGTTAAATCTGTAGATTAATTTTGGTAGTCCAATCATTGTCATTCATAATATTAATTCTGCTGATCCAGACTTTTCTATCTTCTAGTGTCTTTTTTTTTTTTTTTTTTGGTGTGCTGCCTCACTACCTTGAGGTTTCTGTCGAGCAGCCCTTTCTCTTCTTCGGTTGTATGTATTTAACTTTTTGTAGCTGTTATTAATGGGATTTTTCCTTTCTCTAGGAGTACATTGATGATAATGTGAATGTTACTAGGATATGTTACTAAGAGTTTTATGTTGACTTTGTTTCCTGCCATTGCATTTATTAGGCTAATAATTTTCTAGTAGATTCTACAGAAACCTTTAAGTGGAAACTCAGGCCATCATCAAATAGGGATGATTTGACCTTTTCTTTGCCATTTTAATCCCTCTTATATCTCTCTGTTGTCTAACTGCTGTACTCAAGACTCCAAATACTGGCTAATATTGAAGAAAAGAGGGAAGACTTGGTGTCTGAGTCCTTGACTTTATAAGTAAAGCTCTCACACTGTCTCTGTATAGTATAATGTTGACTAGACAGGTTTGCATGAAGGGCTCTTATCATTTTGAAGTATGCTTCATCCATCCCTAAGCTCTATGGTGAAAACATGTTAAGCTTTGTCAAATGTCTTTTTAGCATCAATTGAAATGATTATGTGGTTTCTATTCTTATATTTGTTTATATGGTGTATTACGTTTATTGATTTGCATATGTTGAACCAACTTTGCATCTCCAGGATGAAGCACACTTGGTTGCAGTAAATGATCTTCTTTTATTCCTGAATTTGGTTTGCAAGTCTTTTGTTGAGTAATTTGCATCTGTGTCTATCAAAGAGATTTATTCTTAGTTTTCCTTCTGTGTGTGCCTCTCTCCTTCCTTTCTCCCCTCTCCCTCTTTCCTCTTTCTTTTTGCTCTGTTTCTCTGGGTTTTATATTTACTGTCTTCATAGGATGAATTTACTACAATTGAGAAATGCCTGCATTTCATCTGGATTCACTGCACCCCACTTACAGGGTAGCTGTTGCGGCTCTGTTATTTGCTCTGCTTGGTTATGATTTTTAACTAGCAACCATGTTTCCTTTCAAAGTCTCATTTGTATTCCCTAATACAGTTTAAACCTTGAAGTCTGGAAAGCAAGAAATAAAAAAGAGCCACCAAATAAAAAGAAACATCAGAAAAGAATTTTCCTGTTTTCATGTGACGTCACAAATGCGCTTCAGTTCCCAGCCGTGCCACAAATCAAACACATGAAACTAACGTGTGCCTGAATGGCTTCGTATGCTTGCTTCAGTAAGCCAATTTCTTCCTCTTCATAAAAACAGAAACAGAAATGAAAACCCCTTCCTTTTCTTAGTTTTGAATGCTGAAAGCTTCCCTACAGCCCTGCCACATTGGCTTCTTTTCCTTCCCAGAGTCTAGAAGATATTCTCTCTCTGAACAGCAGGCCACGCAGAAAACTGAACTGAGCTGTTGTCCTCTCCTGACATTCAGCTATACAACCTTCCCTTTACTGTTTCAAGGCATTTGTAACATATGTATTAAATTTTTCGAAAAACAGTGTATAGTTGGCTTAGTTATTTAGCACTTATATTTCTCATTATTTACTCAAAAGAATTGAATACCAGTTTTTATAGAATTGAATAATTTTATTCATTATGAATGAAGCCTTTCGTAGCAGCTTTATTCACAACTGCAGAAAGTTATAAGCAATCGAAGTATTTAAATAATTACATGGAGACACACTCCAACAATGCGATTTTATTCATCACTAAAAGGAAAGGAGCCATCAAATCACACAGAGACATGGAGAAATCTGAAATATATATTACCGAGTGAAAGAGGCCAATCTGAATAGGCTTTTGTTACTGATTGGTTTTAACCACCACTCTGGGGAAAATAAAGCCAAATCAACCAAACAAAGAAAACCCCCAATCTTTAGGGAAAGAATAAGCTTGATGATCGTGATTGACAATAGACTGAGAAAAGGTGTTTGAGTAGCAGATTGCCAAGGATGTTTAGGGCAGTGAAAATTCTGGGAGCGTGTGCAAAGCCTCAGACTATGTGGCGGCAAAAGTGGACCCTTGTGTCCATGCTCAGCTTTGCGTGACTCGGATCTGTCAATGTCTAACTAGGAAAGGGAATGTTGACAATGATGCATGGTTGGGGTCAGGGTTCTATGAGCAAACTCTATGCATTCATGTTGATTTGACGTGAGTCTAGAACAGCTCTATAAAAATTAAAACCTTTACAAATAACTCAACCTAATGCATTGATTTATCTAAGGGAAGTTAACCAACTTAAGTGTCTTTGTTTTACATGTAATCAGAACCACTTCAATTAAAGGACATTAGCATTCTTCCATATATTGTCCAGTTTGCAATTTCCATATTGTTACTGTACAAACAAATGGGAGTGGATCAGTTAGAGATGCAAGAATCAGTATAATAGCGATACGAGCAGCCAGAGGTAGACCAGCTGTCTCATGAATGTTACACACGCAATACTTTGATACCTAGGGAAAGAACCACAGTGGATTTGCTGGCCCTGCATTGCATTCTTGTGCCAAAGACGGTAATGAAAACTCAGCCTGCATTTGGAGATTCAAATTGAGTAGTCAGAAAGTGTGCTTTACTTTGATATATGTCCCTTCACAAACATTTTCCACAGTTGCTGAATTAGTCTTTTAATTTCAACTTTATATCCTCTCTACAGTCTAATCTCTCTCTCTCTCTCTCTCTCTCTCTCTCTCTCTCTCTCTCTCTCTCTCTCTCTGGCTTCTTATCTATGTACCTACCTGCTTTTATCTATCTATAGATATGTATGTATATATGCACATGTGTGTGAAAGTGTTCTCGTCCATGATATATATAAGAGATTGTGGGGTATCATGTCCTATTAACACTCTCTACTTTCTTTCCCTGAGATAGGAATTCTTACCTGGAGCTGGGCTAGCAACTAAGTCCCAGCTGTCTTCCAGTCTCTTCCCCGAGTCACAGATATACATGTGGCCACACCTGACCTTGTATGTGGGTGCTGGGGATTTGAACTCAGGTACTCAGTCCTGACCTAACTTTAATTTCTAAAATATTTAATTTCTATACAAATTAAACTTGTAAAGGAGCTGAACTTTCTGGTCTGAATAATATTTGGATTGGAGAATGCGTGCCTTTAATTCTCAAACCTAGTCATTTATATTTTTGTTTAATGAAAATATTTGTACACTAAAATTATTAAGTGTTGTATAGTACATTACCTGAATGAAATTTGATAATTCTGGGAGTAGCTAATGGGTCAAGATATATAAAACTACAGACCACACTTAAAAGTCAATATAAAAGAGAATACATAGTACACCTTAGCATTTGTTCACTCTCAGACAGAGCCACACAACTCTCTCAGAGGCCGAGCTTTCATGATCTCCATTTTGTAGGTAGAAGACTGAGGCAAACTTGAGTCAAAGATGAACAAAGTTTGGATTTGAACCACTATTTTAGTTTCCAGCTGCTGCTCTTAAAAGTGCCACAGACCCCAAGGCATACTGTACAGTACTGGATATGAGGGTTCTAAATGTCTCACACTATACTAAAAGAAAGGTGTCTTTAATTCCTTTTATGGAAACTCTTTTCGTGGATTTTCCAGCTTCTCCAAGTCAACAGTTCTCTGATTCATGGCAGGTTCTCCGCCTTCAAGAACAGCAATGTAGCTTCTTCTTCCCTTAAGGACCCTATGATCACATTGGGCTCACCCAGATAGCACCTTATCTTAAATTCCTCACTTTCATTACATGTAAAATGTCTTCTTACCATGCAAAGAAAGCATAGTGAAGGTTCTGGACACTGAGATGTAAATGTCTTTGAGGGATAATTAGTCTCCAAAGCACCATATTAATTTGCATGCCAGTATCTAAGCCAGAAAAGCAGAGAGCCGGGTCTCAAGTTCTCAGCTCAGTCATGGAATGCTTACCTACAGCAGGCTGTGAGAGCTGTGATGAAGACATGATGAAGAGTTAAAGAAATGCCCACTCTAGGTTTTCACTCTGTCCTACCACGCATTTGGTGAGTGAGCGCAGGCTAGTAGCTGACTCACTTCCCTGCTCAATGGAACATTTGTAATGCAATGCCCACTGTTTTTATGAGACGCGATGGGAATAGAAAAGCTCTGTGGCAATTTTACTGCTCTCAAGAAGTTTAAAATCATATTGCAGAGATGGTATGAGCCTTCGTGAAATCATAAGCCAAATGCAAACTGGTAAATAAGACAAAATGGTATCTGAGGACCCACTGTCTGGACGTTGAAACTCGAGGACAGGAGGAAAGCTCAGAGGGCTAACGAAGTCCACACAGCTAAGAACAATAGAGGCATCTGGAGAAGGCAAGGGCAAGGCAAGCAAGTACAGGTGTGCCACCAGAAAAGATGGAGAGACGATACGTGAGGGAGAGGGCCAAACACACGCAGACTATAAGGGAAAAATAAAATTTATCAAATTATCCATTCAACAAATATTTATTGTGTACCTGTAGTACACCGCACAAGATGGCATCTGAAAAAGCGAAACATTGAAATGTTTATAACTTATCATTACGTTGTTGCATTTTATTCTCTTGCAACTGTCTTTTTGTTTGTTTGTTTGCTTGTTTGCCACACAGTTCTCATCAGTGTTACTCGGTAAGAGGTTTCAAGAGTTCTAGGATTTGGCTTCTAAATACCAGAATCTGAAGACCAGGACGATTTCTGAGCAGGAGTACAGAGCTTACAGGCATCATGTTCCGACTGTCTTCCTCTGAATTTATGGAGCCACCGTCTAAATATATGCTTTCTGATGCTAAATATAAAGCTGATAATCTCTCTGGAGCTCGTGGGGTTCTTCAGCTGAACTGGAAAGGCCAGCAGGGCCTTCTGTTGGGCTGCAGAGTCTCAGATGTCCAGTGAGTCTGAAGTTGTTAACAGTTTCATCTTCAAGGAAAACAAGCCCACTGGATTATACCTGGGATGGGAGAGCTCCCGGAAGCCTCCTTGAATTGGAACAGCTTGGCCAAAGCCTGATAGGGCAGGGGTCTTAGCCTCTTTAGAAAAAACTGGTTCTTTTTTAAGAATGAGAAAAATAACAGCACGAGGTAAGAGTTTAAATGGTTTAGTAGAAGACATTTGTCTAAGCAGAGAAGTTGAACAGAAAGAGCAGTGAGTGAAACTCATAGGAAAACCAGCCAGGGAGGTCTGCAAAGCCTGTTGCTCAGTTTGCGACCTGTGCACTGTTGTTTGGGACTGTGCACCAAGTACAGGTCACAGAACTAAGTCGGTAGTTGTCCACTTTCCCAGCAAGCCCGTAACCTAACTAGAATATTTTCCTGTAAAAGTTAAACCGTACTTGGTCATTTGGGAAGAATATCATATCTCTTTGGATAGAGCTTAGCTTTCAGAACATAGGTCAAATTTAGTTTTAACAATGGAGTGAGCTGTTTGCATGAAGTCAGAGAGTACTGGGAAATTAAATCATGGGCTCCAAACATTCAAAAAATTCAGTGCAGAAATTGGGCATATAATTTCATGTCTTTGTTAATAATTTAATCTTTCTAAAAAATGTTGCAACACCATTGTCTAATTCAACATGGGATTGATTGAGTATTGAAAACCTTCAGCCGGAGGATAATTGATCAGAAATAATTTAATTCTTCTCTGTTGCATTCTTTCCGCTCCCAGTGCCAGATTTTTGTGCATTTCCATTTGTCGCATCTTGGGCAAACACTGTCCATACAACTGTTGGTGTGTAGTCTGAGGTAGACCCCATGCCCTCAGCAAGGAGGAGAACATTCAGCTGTAACATAAGTTGTTTCTGATTTAAAATTGTCAAATGGGCATCGTGGCTCGCTGACTCGGGCCTGCAAACAGAATCAGGCAAAGGGTAGCCGTGCTGTTCAGAAGCTGCTTGTAACTAAGGCATTTCAGGACTCAGCCGTTGTGTTCTTCTGTGGAATAAAGGTAGACATAAGGAAATTTAGTGGGCGGGAGGGGGATGTATTTCCAGAAATTTCTGGTAATGGAATTTCCAATTTAATGAAATTTAGTTTTAAAACTAAGCAAATGAAAGTTGTGGGTTCCCATCATTTAAAATATTTCTGTTAGTTGCTCACAGCTTTGTGGAAACTGGTCATTGTTCATCATGTGTAGGACAAACTTCATGGACATGCAGAAGTACTTCAGAGTCTGCTCTCAGAAGGTCCCACACTTTAGTTGTAGGTTGTTGTTTTCTTGAAATTCTCCACTCTTTGGTCTTTGAGCTTGTGTTTGTAAGTGAAGTCCTCTGATGCACACCTAACGCACACGGCAAGATCGCCTGCTGTCTTTTCTGGACGATCTGTCCTGTCTCCACCATGATCCTAAACACAGAGCCCCAGTAGAATTCACCAGATTCGTGCGACATCCCAAGTGTGCATTTTGGGGACGATAGATTTAAAAACAAAAGTGTCTCCTAAACCCAGAGAAATATTTGCACAAAGACCGGAGATAGGGGGAGGGCAGATTTATTATTGCTTTGGCATTGAACTCAAGTTGAAGCAGAGAACAAGTAATTCTCCTCTATTGCAGAGACCTTTCAGATAACCAACCCGGACTGTGAGTGTCGTCAACATAAATAACTAGGTCTCAAATAAGAGAGTTCGATAACACAATTTGCCACATACGGTTTGTCTCTGTTCATTTGGTACTGGGTTTATCATCTGTGTTAGATAATAATCTTTTGCCAACAGATAAGTCAATAAGCATCCACATCTTTAGGAGAGGAGGTAGTTGTGAAACAAAGCCCACAAAAGCGAGGCTCCACAGAAAGAGGAGACAGGACTTTATGTTCCTTGGTTGCATTTTCAGAAACAAACAAACAAAAACAGATCCCGCAGTCCTTGAGAAACACATCCTCGAGCCATGGAACTAATAAAAGACATCATTAGCACAGGCTTCTCTCATGGGTTCACTCTGAGGGCCTCTCATCCTGCCCCACCCACCCAGTAATCATCCTGGGATCTCATTTATTAAAAGGAAAGCAAGCAGCCTTTAGTGAGCCTTTGAGATCTCTGTGGCTGCTACGAAGACGAAGACGCTTGAGTACATCCTAGGAAGACAATGCCCACACCCTCGTGCATGGCGTCCGTTTCCTCCATTTCTTCTTTCCCTCAGCCTAGAAAAGTCAGGCCCATGCTTATGTCTATGTTAAAAAAACATTTTAAAATAAACTAAGATTGGCTTCATAAGAGGACACGTGCTCCAAAAACAGTGCTTATAAGCTTCCTGAATGGTGTGCTATAAAAAATGGGGAAGAAAGAAGCAAGTCTCTGAAGATGTATTTAGCCCTTCTAGTCTGAGCATGTGTTAACAAGTTAGGAGACCACACTGGCACTCAAGTAACACTTACTGTAAATCCATAGAGCTGGCAATGGGCAAGAACTGTGCCCTCTCCTCCCGCCCCTTCAGCTCATGCTAATTCTCAGTATCCATCAATCACTTCTGGTAAAAAATGACAGAGAAAGAATGAGAAGGCACCTTACCTTTCCTTTTCTTTTCAATCTCTCTCTCTCTCTCTCTCTCTCTCTCTCTCTCTCTCTCTCTCTCTCTCTCTCTCTCTCTCTCTCTCCTGTAAGCACATGACAGACAGTGTTTGGTAGAATATGTGTCTGTTAAAAACCAGAGAAAAAAGTAAGTAAAGCAAGTTAGTTTTGTGCCTTCCCACTATCTAGACTTTTAATTTCATTAACTTTTAAAAGTCAGTATACAATATACTGCGTCTCATCCTGTCAACTTGACGTTAAGAGGTGCACATGCATGCACAAGCTACAGAATATCACTTCTGATTCACCACAGGTTCCATACATAAGTTAGATTCCCTCTTTCTGGGAGAGGCTGGCTAGTAAGGATACAATTTTAGCAGGATAGGAAATGTCTGAAGTGAGTGTGTGAGTCCTCCAAAGAAGGTTTTTACTAAAGCACTCTTCAAGGCCTAATAGAGGTGACTATCAATGGCATAGAAGCATCAATAATGTAGTTTAGGATAAAATTACAGGAATATACTTAGCGTCTTGGCTAAGCTACATTTTTCACCAGGCAGGAAAACGCCGTGTTGAGCATCTGTAGACATCTTCACAGCTCCCTTCTCCTGCTCCCTCCCCTGCCTCCTTCTCCTTCCATGAAGGCCCTGACGCTTTTAACGCTTGGGTCTCCCTTTGCAGCAGATGTTACCTTTGCCTTTTCTTGCTCAGAGAATCCACATCGACTCGAGTGGGAAAGACGAGGCTGCATTTAAACCCCTAGTACTCTTTCTTAATCTCACACTATAAAAACATTCAGCAAACCATAGTAAACCCCTCTGTCTGTGTTTATCTATTTAGTTCCCAGTAGAAGATTTCAAGGTCATTTTGTGTTCGATCTACCTCCGGAGACAAGGACTACAGGGGAAGCTTGAAAGTCAGATAAACACAAAACATGAAATAGAAAGGAACAGACTTGCAAAAGTGATGCGAACTCGGACAGCAACAGGAGAGTGCTGCTTTCAAACGGGAGTTCTCATTGAGTAATTCATGAAGGTCACGGCACTCAATAAAAATTAGTAACCTCTTTCCTCAGGCAAATTATGCATTGGTTCTTGTGCTGCTGTGAAACCCTTTGTAGAGTGGTCGGCCAGGAAAGGGTTAAGGAAGACCTTGAGATGAGCTGAGAACAAGAGAAATGGAGGGTGTGTGCCTTGCCCTGTTACAAGCATGGGCAGACAGACGCTACTGGAATTGAGTCAGAGCAGTGGTAGCATGGAGGATCAGACTCACACAGTAGAGTAGAAAAGTCAGACAGAGAATCAAATGGAAACATCCCATCTCAGAACCGTGGGGCTATAGATGAATGTATGGAAACTATACGTTGCCTTAGGGAAAAGGAGACCATGCTCACACCACACACAAGAACAAAATGCTAGCAGATCACTGATTTCAACATAGAATACAACAATTATAAATTCACTATTACCTCACTTAGGCGAAAGGGTGTAACTATAGCTCAAACAATTTAGACCATGACAGAAAAATACCAGAAGCAAAAGTCAAGGACAAGTGCATATTGAGAGAGACACTGGTGACAGAAGGTCCCGTTTTACCCATGACACAGTAGATGCAATTTAATTTAAACGGAGATATTCTTTCCTACCTGTCACACTCCTGAGAAACTTGACAGTACAGAGGCAGGAGACTCTCGCTCACCGCTGCTAGGAGTGCAGGTTCTGTAGAATTCCACAACTGCTCGGCTGGGTCAATGCTCCGAAGACATTCAGTCTCCAAACCAGTAACTTCATGTTGAAATTTTACCTTAAAGTGAAAATAAGAACAATGCGATGAAATTTAAAAATGAACTTGTATTATACAACAGAATTATAACAAAACTAAGGCTGTGTGTGTGTGTGTGTGTGTGTGTGTGTGTGTGTGTGTGTGTGTGTGTGTGTAGGTTAGAGATCAACTTTGGATGTCATTCTGCAGAAGCCTTCTACCTTGATTTTTGAAAGAGGATCTCCCTGTGGGGCTTGGAACTCACCAGTTGTGTTTGGACGGCTGGTCAGAGAACCTCAGAGATCCTCCAATCTCTGCTTCCTCAGCAGCATGTCTGCCTTTGTATGTGAGCAGAAGAGATTTACCTCAGATCCTCGTGTCTGTGTGGAAAGTGTTGTAAAATGGGGCTTGATAGATGTACCCTGCAGTATTTGAGGATCAAATGTTACAAGGATTACAATTAACTTGTAATATTTGAGTAGATAGATAAGCAAAAGAATAAATAAATGTTATGTTTATTACACACAGAGAGAAATTACAAGCACATACTAAGAAATGAGTCAAAGTGTTAAAAAACGGTTAAATCTAGGTTTCAGTTTGACTTGGCAAATATGTTCATGAGATGTGTTTTGCAACCTGTTAATTACAGTTAACAATGGTATTATGAATACTAGAAATTTGATAGGAAATTTTAAAATTTCTCAGCACTTATATACATATACATATATAGTATATTTTGTATATATAAACAGTGTATTTTTGTATTGTTAATATATAGTTTAGACTTGCCAATATAATTGGTAAATGTAGATGGAACTCATGGTAGTTAACCTTGATTGTCAAGTTGATTGGTTTGGACACTCAAGATGTCGGACACCACGCACCTGAGGAAGCCATGAGGGTTCTCAGAGCTGATCAGTCCATTGGAGCTCTGACCTGAGCATAGTCCGATGCACTGAGAGAGTCAAAGTCTGAAGAGAATATTGGAATACTTGTCAAAACTCTGGATGGTGAAGGCTGGTGACAGGAAGTAGGTCACAAGAGGTATGTCTTTGAGGAGCCCTTCCAGTCTTTGCTCTTCCTGTCCTTCCTGAGAGGGACTGCTCTACTCTCCCACATCCTTCCCTCTGCAGTGGAGCGAATCTTTGAAACTAGGACTAAAATCAACCCTCCACCTCCTTGAGTTGTTTATGTCAGGCTTTCTTTCACTGTCCAAGAAAAGTAAGAGAGGGCGCGTGAAGGCTGCTGTGTGATTCTTATCCTCCTTCAGTGAACTTGAAGCATCTCACAGAGAAGAACACGCATAAAGGTCAGAAATGCCTGAGTATCTGTTCTTGTCTTCTTCAGTTTACTTCAGGGTCAAAGAACACAGACACCCAGTGACACCCCCAAAAACAACTCAACTAAGTGTGTGCCCTCCTCGAGTGTCTCTGTGCAGGCAGAGAGCAGGAGATTCAGGTGGTTTTCAGACTCTGATCTAATCCTCACCCCTTCTCTCCTCACTCACGGGATCCAGCACTCTTCCTTGTGGGCCCATGGGTTAGAGCCGTATGTCGACACACTGTCAGGCTAAGCATTTTTTGAAAGGGAGTGTGGAAAGGAAGAGAGCAAGTAATAATTCCTCACCGAGAATCACTCAGTAGAATTGTTGTAGTATAATAGTTCTTAATGTAATGTAAGAAGGCTACCATGCATCTAATAAAGCTTTCCAGCTGTGTTTTTAAAGGATTTGAACCAGCAACAGCAGCACTTTACAATGGACCCCTGTGCTTCTGCCCTACAAGTGGGCTTAGAAGTGGATCTGGTCGCAGGCCTCATAGGTGTGAGTGAGCAGTGGTTTTAGCAACATGCTGCTGGTCTGGGAAGGGCCTCTGGCAGCTGTGCTCTGAGTCCGGCCCTGGTCCTGTTCAGACCTCCAGGGAGAGCCAGACGTGGTGTGGTTTTTGGCTTGTTGAGAGGGAACAGGCCGTGCTGGGGAATTCACAACTTGGAAAGTCTATTGAAGAAAAATCCAGGCTGGCAAATTTTGATGTCTTTACAAGTCTGCATGTTAGGTAATTAAACCTCATTTATCTTTAAAAATACTTTACGTTTCTTAATATTGACTTCATCCAAAAAGTAACTACCACATAAGCCCCTGTCCCCTTTACTTGTTGACTCGGGGTTAACTGGGAAGGGGCTTAGTTTCTTCACTTCAAACTCTATTTCCGGGCAGCCTCTCTTAGAAGATGGAAGAAATAACTAACTTTATTTTGTCCCATCAGGTTATTCGATCATCGTTGAATAACAAGCCTAACCTTTCTTTCAGATGTCTCTTAAGCATAAGTAATAGACATGAGGGAACGTTGCCTGGAAGCTACCAAACACTGTGTAAACGACAAAGATAAAGCGATTCAACCAATTTTGTCCCAATGTACGGTTCTTACGAAGCATCTCCATGCTGGTTTTTAACTGAATATCTTTATTAATTCTTTGAGAATTTCATGAATGCGTGCAATTTATTTTGATACTGTTCACTCTTCTAACTCTTTCCATATCTTTCTTGACTTCATACCCTCTTCTATTTTTTTTAAACATAACTCACTGAGTTCAATTTGTGCTGCCCACATACCACACAAGTGTGGGGCCACCCACATGGTCAACCCACCAAAAGCCAACTCACAAAGAAAGCTGACTCTCCCTCTCTTAGCAGCCATCCATGTCAGAAAGCTCTCAGCCAGGGGTCGGAAACTGTGATGCTCTCCACACTTGAGGCAGGAGTGCTGATTGGCCTCACCTCTATCAGAGCTGAGGCAGCCACAGATGCTGAGACCCCTGAACGCGCCGTACCATGTCCAGAGGACAGTTTTAATCCAGTCCTCTGCTACCTCTGCCTCTTCCTACATTGTCTCCAATTTTGCTTCTGCGGTGCTCCCTGAGCCTTGAAGAAAGGGTGTGTGATACCTACGCCCTGTTTATGGTTGAGCACTCCACAGACATCGGTTCACTGTACTTTGACCGGTTATGGGGTTCTGCATTAACCACCATTCAGGGCACGAAGTTTCTCTGACATCTGAGAGCTGCACTAACGGCACAGACAAAAGTACTCACAGCACAGTTTATGCTGGTCCATTCATCAGAGTAATAGTAACCAGTTCATCCCGAGAACCTATGAGCTCCCCGCCATGGCTTTTTGGTCATATTTACAGTAAGCATTTCTTCCTATAGAGTAGGCTTTAAATCCAATCAGAGAGCTGTTTCTCCCATAATAGTCATGCCACTTGCACACATGGGCACATCTCGCCTGGCCATCATTATTGTAGCTCCCAGGTTCACAGCTCGGTGAGACTGCTGATGATATTTCCTTCCTAGCAGCCTGCAAGACACCTTCTGCTAATGTGTAACATCCCCAGCAGGAAGGAAGCTTTTTGATCAGTGGATAATAAAAGCTAATTTCTCCACTTTCTGTGGTATGTTCTATGTGGTAGCTTCAGTAACAGGGCCTTCTATTAAGTTTTGGTAGGCAATCATGAGCAATGGAAAAAGCCAGTATCAATAGTTTCGGGGGGCAGGGGGCACTCTGACCAATGATCAAGAGGAGGTATCTCACACCTGCCATTGGTCTTTTTATTTGGCAGTTTATGGCATTTTGGTTGAGGGTAATGCCTTATGTTCAGTAACTCCAGTTAAATTGTGCCCATGTGCATGCCTGTGTCTGTGTGTGTGTGTGTGTGTGTGTGTATGTGTGTGTGCATGTGTGTGTGTGTGCACATGTGTGCGTGTGTGTGTGTGTGCGCATGCGTGTGTGTGTGTGTGATGCTTATTAAATAGTAGATTTCCATATGGCTTCCTCCAACCTTCTTAGCATTAGTTATTCTTCCCCTTTTTCTTCCCTCTCCTCCAACCCCCTTCCCACTTAAACCTCCTTCTCCATTCATTCCCTCCCTTAGCTGTGGTCTACTATCTGTCTTCCCTTAAAATCTTTCACGAATACCCTTTCTAGTTTCCTGGTCATGTTGATTTTTTTTAATAATGAAAATTTTACTTTTAAGGTAACATATTCTTAAAAAAGGTTTTAGACTAAAAATAATAAAACACATAAATTAATTTTTTTGGGTAAGACTGACTGAAAATAGTTTGCTTAGAAGTTTTAAAGCAACTTAAGATTTCAGAAAAATTTTGGGAAAACTTAAAAAATGTTTTGTATGCATATTTTATAACTTTATAAAAATTTCCATAGTAGATGACAAAGAGAAGTTGACTTATCAACTCCATTAGGTAAAGAAGAAAGATTATGTTTAAAGCAGGAAAGGGCTAATCACAGCAAAACCAACTTTTTACTCTCAACTTTTAACTAAAAGAGATATGAACGTGATTTTCTGTTGTGAGGAACACAGTTGACTTTTGTATCTGCCTTGCAACCTCTCAGGAGCCCTGCGTTCATCCTTGTCTTTGGTCATGGATACTTGGCTTTTCTGCCATTTGAAGCAAAAGTCTCCTCTCATATCTACACTTGACATTCCCTTAGCTGTAAGAATGCAATAAAAGTTTACTTCAGTGACACTCAAGAGCATGTTAGCTTCTCCTGTGAGGGCCGCCCTCTCAGATACTCTCCCAAGTTCATTGTAGCTGCTCTTCCTCCCCCGCTCCCCATTGGACACTTCACTCCGGAGGATTGCCTTAGGTAGGGTTGTGGCTTTACTTCCCTGCACAGTAGGAAACAGTTACTGTTGAAAACAAAAGCTAAGCCTCTCCTTTCTGCTGTGACAGTAAATGAGTCAAAACGGTTGAGCGGTTGAGCATAGTTCATTGATTTAACATTGTGTCTTTTGTTTTGTAACTGAGAGTCATCACTTTACCCTGTCCCTCTTCATTACTTGCTCCTTAATCCCTTGTCTTGATTTGGCTACAACTCTCTCTTTGTGTGTGTGTGTGTGTGTGTGTGTGTGTGTGTGTGTGTGTGCATAATAGCTCTTTCAGACCTCAATTAGGCGATTGGTTTGATTGGTTCTAAATCACAGTTGCCAAATGAGGCAGAGCTCAGAAAGGAGTAGGGTAGAGTAGGCTCCAGTAGGGTACAGTAGGGGAAAGGAGGAGAACACAGACACAACCAGACAAAGCCGACAATTAGCAACATGAACAGAGATCCAGTCAACGGAATCGGTAAGAAGCAGCAGAAAACCATGGGCAGGCATGACGGGAACATTTATGAATGAGGAATTAGAGGCCCTTGGCTGCTAGGCGGTGGTAAGAGACTCAGGTCAGGACTAGCTCTGGACTGTAAGCAGCTTCCCAGCCCCTGGACCATAAGCCGGCTGCACAAAAGCAGCCGTATAGCTTGCTGTATTTCCATAATTTGCCGTGTGTGGCCATGACCCCGTCTTATTTTCATACACACTATAATAACCAGACATTTGATTTGAGGTAACCTGAGAACCTCAGAATTATCATCCTGAAAAGCTTTTTGTAGGCTTACTTTGTTTCCATTAAATATTAAAATACAATCTCTTTTGAAGAAACCATAAAATCAAATTAGCTTTAGCGTGCAGGACCACAGTGGGGCCTCCTGTGTCACATGACTTCCAGGGCATGAATTCTACAAACTGTCCGTCACTTCAGAGCCTGACTCTCTCGCTTTCCTCGGTGATTCCATGCATACTGAGTACATTGAGTCTTTATTTTTGTATAAAATTATTACCAAATTGTGTCAGCCCTGTACTTATGGTTCATGACTGACAAGTGAGAATGAATGTTAGCCGAAATAATTCTTTTGAGTGTACCACAGGAGATGCATATTTATTGAAAATGACTTGCTAGTCTGGTCAATGTTCTGTAAATTAATTGAGAAAATTGATTCCTGGTGTTCAGTGGGGGAAAGTCTTCTGTGAAATAACAGAACCACATGTTGAGGAAACATTACCATGGAGTGGAGCCTTGGCTTCGCTTACTTTTCCTCCTGGTCCCTCTAGGCATGACTTCCTTTTGTCCCCAGGCTGCATTTCAAATGCCTCACTTTAGTCTCTCTCTGGCCATTAATCTTTGCTGCCCTAAGTTTCTGCCTGCTGTTCTGTAAGACCTGACCTCTGGTTAATCCTGAATTTGCCGCTTTGATTACTACTGAACACCATAGAGCAATTTTTAAACGTATTTTTTATTACTTTTAATTTTATAGTCCAGTCATTGCCCCCTCCAGCTCCGCCCTCCCACAGTTCCTCATCCCACTCCTCCTCCCCCTGTCTTCAAGAGGATCCCCCTCCCTTCTCACTAAGCCTCAGTACACCCTCAAGAGGGTTAGGTGCCTCTTCTCCAGCAGAGGCCAGACCGGGCAGTCTTCTGCTGTCCGTGTGTCAGGGGCCTTGGACCAGCTCGTGGATGCTGCCTGGTTGGTGGCTCAGTGTCTGAGAGATCTCAGGGGTCCTGGTTAGTTGAATCTGCTGCTCTTCCTACAGGCTCTCCCTCCTCCTCAGCTTCTTCCAGCCTTTCAGGGATTTTTTAAGTGCTAAAATATGTTCCATTTAAGCTTGTGGTTCACTCCTCACTATTATTTCCTTTCAGACAAATCAAAATTGATTATTGGTTTTGATTCCTGTAACTGAGGTCTCACCTCACCTTCTGCTAAGAGAACTTTTCTGTCCCTAAACACACACACACACACACACACACACACACACACACACACACTTGTGCACACATTTACACACACTCCCTGAGAAGTGACTATATCTGAATCTTTCTCTGGATTTTCCTTAAGTCTCAGAGACTGACACATTTCAGAGGACAATTTCACCAACTCCACAAGGATGTGCTTACCCAAACAGTCTGGAAATATTCTGGAGTGAGGCAAACCTCTTGAGTGTTTATTCTCATATAGATTGACATTAACAAAGCCTTTATTCAGAGAATTTATTGATAAATTGGAGATCAAATCTAGTTCTAATTTTTACTATTCTTAAATTATTAGGATTATCATGAAATATTTTGTTTCCTTCAGTGATGACTTAGAGGTTGATACGGTCTTCTCTCTCTCTCTCTTTTCCTCACTGACTCCTGGTCCCTGAAAATCAATAACCAATACACAAAAGGCAAGTTCCACTTTTTAAAAATTAGAAACTTACAGCTATACAGACGATTCAGCAGTTAAAAGCACTGGCAATTCTTCCAGAGGACCCAAGTCTGATTCCCTACAACCTCATAGCAAGCCGTTCACAACCATCTGTAACCTCACTTCCGGGGGACCCAGGAGCCTCTTCTAGACTCTAACACCAGAAATATACACAGTATACAAATGCTGAGAAATCATGCACATAAAATACAACAATAAAATCGTTTTTAAAAATTAGAAACTAATGTTTCTCAGTGAGGTGAAATGGGGTTTACTCATTTCATATCAATTTGGCCCCTAAAATTTTCCTACCAAAAAATATTGCACTCTAATTATAAAGGAAGCAAGATACAGTGGGCCATGTATTTTTAATATTTACTTTGATCTAAGCAAAGATCTTAAAGCATTTTCTTTAAAAAAATACTTTAAAGTGTATATTTATCTAGAAATTATTTCATTCCTGTAGCTGAACAAAGGAGCCTGAGGGAAAATCACTTTAGTGTCACTGTCGGTGTAAACAAGGTCTGGGTCTAGACTGCAATTGACTTATTACTGCACAGTTTAAGCTAATGATCTAAAGGTAGAAGCTCTAACGTTTATGAAATTATGTTCACATTCCTCTGCTAAAAAGAAAAAAGGAAACTAGCAACATGTCACATTCGAATAAGCACTTGGGACACTAAGCATTCCCCAGTGACTTACCCTCAGAGTGTGTAGCCCAAGGACGCCATCTATACGGGTTCTTGGCAGTATTGACAGAGCTAAGAGGACAATACATTGTAATCATTAGACTGTATTTCATACAATACATTGCAATCATTAGTTACTATGTATTTCATACATGTTGCTGTCGTTCTTGTTGCTGCTTCTGCTGCTGCTGCTGCTGCTGTTGCTGCTTCTGCTGCTGCTGCTGCTGCTGTTTCTGTTGGTCTTTTGGTTTGATTGTCCAGACAGGGCTTTTCTGTGTAGCCCTGGCTGCTCTGTAACTCATCACACAGACCAGGCTAGTCTCAGACTCACAGAGATCCTTCTGCCTCTCCTTCCAAGTACTAGGACGAAAGGCTAAAAGGCGTGCACCAGCAGGCCCAGCCTTGTTTCATATATTTTATAAATATCATATTTGAATAATGAATGTTTGATATTTATCTACAATTCCCTATAGCTACAGTTTCCGTGGGGGTGGGAGTGGCGTATTCTTGTAGAAGTGAGAAACAAAGATTTGCTCAAATCCGTAGCTGGGCCACCGTGGTAGTTACAATGTCATTGAGTGGGATTTTAACCGACTAACCTAGCCTCCAGAATAACAGCTTTTAATTATTCTACTGTATTCTAACTTTCAGGCACTTTTCTGCTTGTGGTTTTAGAAGCAGAAAGCCTAGCATTTGAATTTGAGCATCAAGATGTGAAATGGGTATTGTAATGTCCATATTACAAATTAAAACTCTGAAGTCCCAGGGGATCAAGCAACTTTATGTTCTAATTACCTACCTGGTGGGTGGCCACTCCAGGGAAAACCCAGTGACAGAACATTCTATCAAAGTCCTCCAGGCATTGGTACAAGTAAGGAAAGGCACAAGGTCCTTTCTTTTTTAAAATTGGATATTTTATTTATTTACATTTCAAATGGTATCCCCTTTCCCAGTTTCCCCTCTGCAAATCCCTATCCCATCACCCCTTACCCTGCTTCTATGAGGGAGCTCCCCCACCCCCTCACCCACTCCCTCCTCCCTTCCCACCCTGGCATTCCCCTGCACTGGGGCATAGAGCCTTCACAGGACCAAGGGCCTCCCCTCTGATTGATGCCAGATAAGGCCCCTCGAGCTCCTTCAGTCCTTCTCCTAACTCCTCCACTGGGGTCCCTCTGATCAGTCCAATGGTTGGCTTCTAGAATCCTCATCTGTATTGGTCAGGATCTGGCAGAGTCAGGCTCCTGCAGACACCAAACAAGGCACTATTGCTGATGACAAGAAGTGCTTGCCTGATACAGGTCCTTTCAATACATGATCTAAACAAAATGTTTTCCCCATATTAATATCTTCAAGATCTTAAAGATGAAGTATAGAAACACAGTTAAAACTCAAACATTTATGTTCTAGTGTCTTCTCTCGTTAAATTTTAATAGATAGATATATCTAGGAAACATACTTTATGTAATTTTATTAAGTTTACGTGGATTACATTCTTCTCAGTAATTGGTCTGCAAAATAAAATTCTTAGAAAGGAAAGAAGTGTGTGTTTTTAATTTTTTTTTTTGAGTGAGCAGGGTGTGGCTGGCTGGTTATCTGGTTTTGAGATAGTGTGTCACTATGAGCCCATCTGGCCTAGGATTCAAAAGAATCCTCCTCCCAAGGCAAAGTTGAGAGTGATCACATCACCATGTCATCATCCTCTCCGAAGGCAGAGGCATGGGAAGCACTGCTCTCCATCTTAGGTGGGGAGGGAAAGTCTAGCAACTCTAGATTTCACAGAAGCAGAGTCGAGCTTTATAGTTCCTGTTCGTGCATATCTTTAAAGAATGTTAATAAGAACTCTGAAAATGCTTTAAGAGTTATAAGGTTAACAACTGTGGACATGTGTTAAAGAAAGGGCCTTAAAAGCTTCAGCCAAAGGAGGAAGGGAAGGAAGGAAGGAAGGAAGGAAGGAAGGAAGGAAGGAAGGAAGGAAGGAAGGATGGGGAAGGAGGGAGGGAGAGGGAGTAAGGGAGGGACAGAGGGAGTGCGAAGGAGGGAGGAAGGGAAGAAAGGAAAAGAACAGAAAGGAAAGGAGAGGAGAGGACAGGATAGGACAGGACAGGACAGGAAAATTTTCAGCCAGTTTCCTTGTTGCAAAAGTATTTGTTAGGATTTGGCTGGAAGCTGGTAGCCATGTGCAAATCAATAGCACATATTTCAGTTATGCAAATACAACACTCTCAGAGTAGTTGATATGTTTACCTGGGACACTGAACACCTGCAGATACGATCAGTGAGAGAAAACAAATTATGCAAAGCGAGTGAGATCTATGACCTATCTATTCACTTACACAAATTTTCAAATGTGTAATCACGAGGCAAGAAAGAAGCAAGCATCCACATGAGATTTCTTATCCATCGCTGTGCTGGGATCTATTGTGGACTCTAATGAAGTGGAAACAATTACACATCACTCAAATAACTTTATACTAAGGAGAAGGCAAAGGCAGAGGATGTCCTCACATCTCACTATGTCTCAAAGACTTCCACATCTGCTCATCTTTTGAGAAACAGAAAAAAAAAATACTCCCTAGATGTAGAAAATTACACTAACTTCCATTCATTCATTCATTCATTCATTCATTCATTCATTCACGTATCTAAGAACGATATTCACTGAGCATCTGTGCCTGTGCATCGTCTGTGCACGGTGTGACAGGGCTGTCTCTTTGGGCGTTCTGGAGCATGTCCATGCTAAACAACCCACCATTCACTGGGAGGAATGGATTTAAAGAATAACTAAGGAGATTTGGAAAAGCTAGACAAATGGGGATACATGCAAAGAGTTGGAAAGGCAGGTTATACTGGAATCTACCAGGAGGAAATTTGCTGATCTGGAAGAACTGAAGGGCTGGCTCACACTTGCTGAGAACTGGAGACTGCTGTACCTCACCACATAGCCCTGGACGGCCTAGAATTCACTGAGTAGACCAGGCTTGCCTTGAACTTATAACAGTCTCTCCCACTCTGCCTTACACGATATATTCCTAAGTAACCAGATGAATCAAAAAGTAACATAGAAAGTCAAAAGAACTTTACACCGATGTATTCTTAGATAATTTAATGTCACTTTATAATATAAAGTATAATGTAAAGTTTTCATTTTATTGCGTCTCAAATTTTTTAAATAAAAAATGTATTGTTTTATAAATATGAATATTTCTCCTGCATGCCTGTATGCTGACTGCTTGTATGCTTGGTGCCCAAGGAAAACAGAGGAGGGCATCGGACCCCCATTGGACTGGAGCTACTCATGATTATCAGCTGCCATTTGGATGCTGGGAACCAAACCTGGGTTTGCTGTAAGAACAGTAAACACTATTAACTGGTGAAGCATTCCAACAGCCCCATGGCTTATTTCCAACATACAGAAATGTACTTGGTTTCTGTGTATAGACTTAGAACCAACCATCTTTCTAAATTAATTCATTTTTGGCATTTTATTTATGTATTATTTAATTTTTATAATCAAATTTGTATTGCCTATAATTATATCAACTTTATGTCTACTTTCTCAACTCTTTCTCTTCTATCAATTTTCTTGCCTTAATTGTGGTGTGTAGGACCTGGGCGCACCATTGATTAGAGTGGAGAATGGAGATTTCTTTCCCTTATTCCTGATCCCAACTGGAGAACTTAATCTCTTTCCATTAAATATGATACACGTTGTAGGATTTTTTCTAGATTTGATAATCAAAATATAAATTTATCAAATGAATTTGAATTAAAACTAGCTTTATTAATGTCTTTTTGCTAATTTTCAAATTTCTTATTTTAAAATTATTAGAATATTAAAAGTACATTTCTGTGGTTGATTCTGAGTTTATCAGCCTAACCCTTAAGAGAATATTTTATCAACTGAAAATATTAGGCAAAATCATACAACAAAGCCAAGGAGAATAGATCAGAGGAGTCATCTATTTTAATTAATTATTATGGCATATCTTAAATAATAAATTAGATTTACTGACTATTTTAAGGTTATTAATTATTTGTATATGTAGGCATATGCATATGTTAATATATTATGCATATGCATGTGAAGGACAGAGGTCATCATCAGGTGACTTCCTCAATTACTTTAAGCCTTATTTATTTTTTGCGATAGGGTCACTAATTGAACCTAGATCTCACACATTATTTCGGGAAGAATTCCTGTCCATTAAGCTCCAGGGTTCCTTCTGTCTCTATTTCTCTGTCACTGGAATTACAGATACATGCTACTGTCTCTGACTTTCATATGTATACTGGGGACCAAACCTGGGACAAGCACTTCAGCAATTGACCTACTTCTCCCGCCCCAGATGTATTAACTCGAAAATGCAACTTTCAAGAAGACTGTAGACTAAATACATAATGACCACATTTTTTTTTTAAAAAAAATGAGGGATGTAGAAGTCAACCTTGTGAAGGAAAAGGTGTGTGGAGAGCGAAGTGTCACAGGCTCCTGTGACATTTTAAATAGTCCTGATCTGCCATACACAGCATTAGACCTAAGATGGCTCCGGGCACACTGGTGAGACAACAAAAAGGAACCAAGGCCAGGGCAGCGGCCACTTCCCTGTCCTCACGGAAGTCCTCACAGGGAAGATGCTTCCCCCACTCCTTCTGAGTTACCCCATTAGGCAGGGTTTTCATTGGAGCACGGTGATGGTGTGGTGAGATACGATTGGCCAAGGATTTAGGGGCTTGGGGTTGGCTCAAACACTGTCTATAAGCTTGTAGACTAGGCAATGAACTCAGATCTGCCCCTGGATGCTCGTCTCCGGAGTCGGACTTCCTGGGATTCGTCAAGTGACCCTGTCGCCTCTCACTCCCACATCCTTGGTGCTGTTTGCACAAAAATATATTCTTGATGGCTGGGCAGATAGCTCAGTGGGTAAAGGCAGCACTTGATGGGCAAGCCCGATGACTTGAGTTTAGATCCCCAGAATTCACACTAAAGCCAGACACACTAGGAAAAACATCGTGATCTCAGTGCACCCCAAAGGGAAGACTGAAGGTGCAGACAGACGCTCATAGGCCAGCTAGCCTGGCTTAGGCAGCTAGGAAGAGACCTTGTTTCAAACAAGTTGAAAGGTGAAAGTTGTGACTGCCACATAATTCACATAGTCACAAGCATATACACACATTTGGATTTTTGGAAAAGCAACCATCATGTTGCTAGGGCACCACATTTGAGTCTTTTGAAAGAATAGTGTCTAAAGAGCTCATACCGTAGAAGTGCATCCGGATCACGAACGTTCGTGCAAAACCCATGTTACAGCATTGCAAGTCCGTCGCTGTAACACTGTTTGCCCAAATAGTCTGACGGTGCAGAGAAATGAACTGTGGTGTTTTTCTGTACAGTGGAATTCCAAAGCTGTAACTCCTAAATGAAGGAAGAAGCCAAGGATGAGGAAAAGATCAAGATGTGAGTACGAAGGTGAATGAGAACGAAGCCCAGGGAGGCATCTCCATGACAGTGAAGTGATTAAAGCATCAGCTTCACGGGCTTACTAAAGTCAAAATGAAAAAAAAAATACTCATGTGTGCTTTATTTCTATGTATATGACCCCTGTGCCTGCGGATGTGTCTGTGCAACATGTGCTTGCCTCCTGCCTGCAGAGGCCAGAAGAGGGGGCCGGATCCCCTGCAAGTGGAATTACAGACAAGTAAGCCAAGACATGGTGCTGGGAACTGAACTCCTCTGGAAAAGCAAGAACTCTTAGCTGAGCCGTCTCTCTAGCCCTCCTGCATAGAGCTCGCCTGCAGTGTCGAATGAAGAAAGGGTCTAAGGGTAAATAGAATATGGCATGGCATTCTAACCTGAAGTAAAATCAACAGCATTATTTAATATTTACAAGTACAGTTTATTCTCATTAGCTGTGGTTGCTTTCAAAGTTTCTATGAACACCGAATTAGCAAATACTGAACCATTGCTCGTACGAGAAACATAGAGCCGGGTACCTGAGATGCTCTGGTCACGTTTTAATTAACTGATCAACACAGCTTTTGTCTGACATGCTGACTATTTAAAGACACTTGTAGGCGTGAAGCATGGAACTTGTGGTGAACTCTACTGGGACGCATGCCTCACAGTGCTTATCTCTCACATATTTTCTCCGTGAGGTACACTGCAGCCTCCGTGCACTTAGGAGGTCTGGACTATACTTCAGTGCCTGTTGGGCTCCACTCTACAGGGGTAAAACATCATCAAAGCATAGAACAACGTGAAGAATGTGTCACCGCATAGATCACAGGATGACGGCTGTTGCAGCAAGGAGGCATCAGGACTACAGACGTCCTCCACTCTGCGCATGTCTGCCTGTGGCAGAAGAAAGCTCTTTAACTATTGATTTTGGAGTGCAAGCAAGCTTGATGTATAAACAGATTTACAAGTATGTAATCCACAAACAATGGCTGTAGGTACATGTACATATTCCAGCTACCAATTATAAAGCACAGGAATGATCAGCAAGTTCGGCAAAGATAACATATGGAGAGGGGCTGAAAAAGGATAGGAAAGGAAAGGAAAAGAAAAATGAGAAATTTTCCAAAAAGGAAATGAAGAAACACACACACACACACACACACACACACACACACACACACACACACACACACACACATTTAGGATAAATCAAAATCAAATAAATGGCTGCTCATAGCAAGTCCACATTATTTTAGGTGATTTTCCTTGGGCCTAAAATAGTTCACATGTAATAGTAAAATCTTTAAGATTAATTTATAATTTGTTAATAAAATTACTAATTAACTAGGGCTTTTAAATCCCATTATTAGTAAGCGTTTGAGCTGACTTCAGTCGGTCATAATGATTTTAGATTTTAAAATGTCACTAAATTAACTTCCTTTGAAACGTTTTCTAGCAGAAGTCTAGAGTAACTCATTGTATCCTCTGAATAGCTGAGAGCTATTGACAGTTGATGGCTTCTCAGGGAGGGAGAGCCAGTTTTCTTTAAGGGTGTGGCCTCTGGTAGCAGACCAGGCGCCAATGAATGGTACACACCCAGGAGCATATGAGCAACACAGATTGGATTTGATGGGTTATTTGTTTTTAAGGAGGGCATGAAGTTGACAGTGGTGCAGGTGGACCCGAGAGGAGTTGAGGGTAAATATGATTAAAAAAAATACATTATATGAAATTTTCAAAGAATCAATAAAAGTCTTAAAATTGATCTCAGGTTTTTATTCCATGTAAGAAAAATGTCATATATAAGATAAAAACAGGAGGTTAGCCAATAAGATTTAGAAATGTTTCTTCGTTACAGTTGTAATTTTAGGTATTCATGTTTATTCTCAAGATGTAGTGTCACTATTCACATAAATAATTCAGATAAATATTTATTTACTTGGTTAGCAAATTAATGAAATAAATGCTTACTTACCAGAATTTCTTAGAACCCAGAGATGGCAATGGCAATAATATAAAAGGAAGTAATATTCACTAATGTAAGACAGAAGTTATTATTTCTTTTATTACAAAATATTGTTCAAGGAAATTAGTAACATTATCATGGTCATAGATGTAATTATGGAAGGAGATACAGAGAGTTCCTTTTACATTCACCATTTTATATTTTGTCAAGCACATATGCTTCTTGCCTATAGAAGCACACACATGGAGACAAAGATTTATGTTAAAATTTGCGAGGAAATAATTCTATTGGCATACATGCCAGAATTTTTATCTGAAATTTATTTTATTTCAAATTTGAGTATAATGAGAAAGCTCAATTACACTGGACTTCACGTTTCAAAGATGTACAGAAAATTTTTAATCAGGTTGTTTTCCTCTTTATTTATTTATTGAAAATAAATATATTTAAATATATAAAGATACAATCTATTCTGACCACAGTTTCCTTTCCTCCAAGTCCTCCGCCCCTGTGGTAATTTGAATTACCCGATGGCTTAATTTGTTTGGAATGCTGTGTCACTGGGGGTGGGCTTTGGGATTTCAGAAGCTCAAGCCAGGCCTAGTCTCTCTCTCTCTCTCTCTCTCTCTCTCTCTCTCTCTCTCTCTCTCTCTCTCTCTCTCTCTCTCTCTCTCTCTTTTGCTGCCTGCAGATCTGGATATAGCCCTCTCAGCATCATGTCTGCCTATGTGCCCCCCTGTTAATAATGGATTAAACCCCTGAAACTGTAAGAAAGCCCCAATTAAATGCTTCCTTTTATAAGAATTGCTGTGGTCATGGTGGCTCTTCACAGCAATAGAACACAGATTAAGACACAATCCCACGTACCCAGCTCCATGCCTTTGTTCTTTCTCTCTTGAGAAAACACATGAGCAAACAAACAAGCAAACTAAACACACACACACACACACACACACACACACACACACACACACACACACTGTGAAAGCACACAATTGGAAACCATAATATTCAAACAAAAGACCAGTAAGATAAAAAGTGCCCCAAAATACCATTGAATTCCTTTAGTGTTGACCAATGGGGCCTACTGTTAAATGTGCCTAACGTACCCAGTGAGACTCCATGGGAGAATACAATTTTTCCTTTGTAAGCAGATACCAATTGGAGATAAGTTCTTGGTTAAGTGTGAGAACTTGTGTCTGTTATCCCTCTCAGTGCTGGGACTTAATCTTTGCATATACTATATAACCTCTGGGTTAAGTTTAGCAACAATGTTTTAGAATGGAGCTGTGAGGGAAGACAGCCTACCAGGGAGTGCCCTGGTTATTGTGCACCAATCAGTGCACTGTAAAAGGTGGTCACGTGAATGGCTAAGAAGTGCTCAATCAATGTGGCAGACATAATTTACTTTTATGCATGTGTTGACTTTGAACTAATTTGTCATCTCAGAAGAGATATTAGAGACCTCAAGACCAAAAGTGTTTCCTATCTTAGAATTTGGGCAATTATGTCATATTCTGTTATCTCCATAGATACCATGTAGATGCTATCTTCCTTTGCATAAAACTGCCTTAATCATTTCTTACACACTTGTGGCTAACAGAAAGGCAGGGCCCCAACTTAAAACTGCACTCCTTCCAAAGGGACCATTTTGTTGTTGTTTTGTTCTTGTTGTTCCAGTTCTGCAGCTGCTATTACAGTTAATAACTTTTATTTCTCTTGTCCCAATGTCTATCTCCCTGCTTAGAATATACCAGAGAGTAGTGACTGTGTGGTTAGTACAAGAAAAAAGGTCAACTTCTTGGCCACAAACACAAACAGCAAAGGGACTTCTGGTTGCTCACAAATCTCCAGAAAGGCTACGGCACAGGGCTTGGCTACTGCCTAGGCAGGAGCATGGCAGATTTGAAAAGTGTCCAATTACACCACAAACGTTCTGATAAGAACACCACAGCTGCAGTCTGAAACAGCAGCCAGCACTCAGATATTTACACCACGTCTCCCTTCACAGCAAAATTCCAGAAGGACCAGCTTCCGTCTCCAAGAAGCTCGTCCGAAGATCTATCTCACCAAAAGAAGAGTTCTGGATTTCTCTTTTATAATTCCAACCTTCTCGAGGGACATCTGACAGGAATATCGAGGCTATCATGGCTGCACACTAATTGAAAGGAAGTTTAGAAGCATCGTGCTTGACCTAGTAGCATGTAGGAAGAGGTACGGACAAGCACAATAAATGTGTCGCACACGGGGCCGGCCACCTCGCCCAGTTAATTTGCTTGATTTGTTTCACTTCATGGAGAATGTGTTTTCTTACTTGAAGGTGCATTCTCTTTCCCTAGAGTGAATCTTTGCTCCAGGGCCCATGGTGCTTTCTTACGAATTGTCTCTAATACTCAGTAGCAATGCCTTCTGCCTACAGGGAGGGTCTCTGCTGCTTTGAGGGCGTGCTTGATGAGCCTCTCCCGTGGATGAGAGGACGCTGCCATGAACAGCTACCAATGTAAGTGGCATACAGAAGTTTTACTTCCTACCTGCCGGTTTAGTGCCAGGGAACAGCGTAGAAGGCCAGAAAGGATGCATAGGGATATAAAATGTTTTCTCTAATTTCACTTCTATAACACAATAAGATAAGGTCATTGTAGGAATCACTTTTTTTTTTTTAACAAAACGGCCCCAGAATGCCCAAGTGACCAGCAAATCTCAGTTTGTTCAAGGACACGAGGGCCTCCATTTACTGTGGATTTTGCATGAAATGTCCATGCTAGTTGTCACTCAGGTTGACAGAGACTCAATTCCATGTCAGAGGCATAATAAATACATCTTAGAAAGGTTCCTGCAGAGTTTTAAATGGTGTTTCCATGACGTGTGTTGTATTCTTTACACATTGATCTGAAGCCTTCTATTGCCTTTTGATATTTGGTTTCTAACCCACATGAAATATCAGAAGCTGGGGTATGCATAAGGAGAAAAGGAAGAGGGGGAGATTTTATACATTGGGAGCAAGTAGTGGTCGCAGGAGTCAGAATGTAGTCTGTGAACCTGTGGCCTCTGTGTCCTTCTTTACATCGAATTCCCCAAATGCTCACCTGTTGTCACCTGGGTGACTTCAGCCAGCAACCCCAAAAGCTCTCAGGATTGCAGCACATAATAATTAGAGCAGTATTGTTGACTGCACTGGAAATAAAAAATAAGTGTCCAATACGAACTAATCAAACTCTTGGGCCCTTATGATTTTCAATATAATACTTTCATTAATTCTTTGATAATTTCATACATGCATAGAATGCATTTGGTATTACTCACCATCCAGGCCTACCCTTAATGCCTGTCAGATTCACCCAGCATTCCCACCTCTTTCCAACTTCATGTTCTCTTTATTTTTTTAATTTAAGGATTATAATTACATTGTTTCCCCCTTTCCTCTCCCAAGCCCTCCCTTACACCCCTCTTTGCTCTCTAAACTGTTGTTGTTGTTGGTGGTGGTGGTGGTGGTGGTGGTGGTGGTGGAGGTGGTGGTGGTAGTGGTGTGTGTGTGTGTGTGTGTGTGTGTGTGTGTGTGTGTGTGTGTGTGTGTGTATGGGTATGTATTTACATACTTTAATATGATCTGCTCAGTCTGTATAATGTTACCCATAGGTATGTGCTCAAGGCTGCCCCCTTGGTGTTGGATCACCAGTTGGTGCACTCTTCCCCGGGGAGGACTATTTCTCCTGCTCTCAGTGTTCCCTTGTTGCTGGGTAGTTCGTTGTGAGGGTTGAGATCTATTAGACTTGTCTGTTGGGTTGATCTTATTCAGCTCATGCTTAGGCAGTTGTGTAGTTAAACTTTATTTGTGTAATTAATGCACTGAGCCTAATTCGTGCTGTCTGTATATCATAATGGGTCCTCATATGGTTTTTAACATAATGTAAAATGTTTATTACCTTAAAGAAACAATGTGGTACGTCATAAATATATTAATTCATCCATTCAACAAATACGGATTGCAGAAGCAGCTAAAGACTACAGTAGGCTCCTTTAATGAATGAAGGCCTAAGCGAGGTCACAGTTTGATGGGCGGCATAGCCATAGAGACTGAACTAATACATCAAAACCACTGTGCATATGTTATCAAGGAAGCACGGTTTACAGGTCCGAAAGCTGTTATGAAGCTCTCTGTGCTTAGCCTTGTATTTTTCCAGACACAGAAATACAAGGTCATTCCAAGCAAGGACATTAGCCAAACCGACACAGAAGACCAGAGGATATCTAGGAGGATACTCGTAGAAGTCTGTGTTGCTGGAACACTGAGTACATTTCAGGGAGACTCGAGAGATGAGGGTCCAAAGCAGGCTTTGCACTTGTGAAGGACATTAAATGTCACGCAGAGGAGCTCGGACTTTGTAGGAGGCTGAAGAAAGGTTTGCAAGCTGCATTCTGACATAACCAGACTTGAATTTCATAAATGGGACTCTGGCAGCCACATGAGACAGGAGTTGGCAGGGGAGTTTGGAATCAGGGGAAACAGCTAGAAGATTTTCAGAAGACCAAATGAGAGATGATTATCTTAAACCTGTTCTTCCAGGATAGATTGGTACCCACTGGCCTGTAGAGACTGCCTGCCCCAGAGCTCTAGTTTCTCAGTCTACTAATCTACTAAGACTTCTCACATCTATGTTAGGACTTTTATCTTTAGCTCCAGATTTGACCCCTCTACATTCTTTCTAGATTTAAATCTCAGCTGGGCATCAAGTTCCTTCTCTTCTTTCTTCTTCTTCTTCTTCTTCTTCTTCTTCTTCTTCTTCTTCTTCTTCTTCTTCTTCTTCTTCTTCTTCTCCTCCTCCTCCTCCTCCTCCTCCTCCTCCTCCTCCTCCCCCTCCTCCCCCTCCTCCTCCTCCTCCTTCTTCTCCTCCTTCTCCTCCTCCTTCTCCTTCTTCTCCTCCTCCTCCTTCTCCTTCTTCTTCTTCTTCTTCTTCTTCTTCTTCTTCTTCTTCTTCTTCTTCTTCTCCTCCTCCTCCTCCTTCTCCTCCCTTCTTCTCCTCCTCCTCCTCTCTCTCCTCTCCTCTTCCTCCTTCCTTCTGTCCCTTCTTTTCTTTTACATCACAATGGATGAATGAGAATTAATACCTAGTAAATACTAGATATCTAATTTTACTTCCAGACTGCTAGAGCCCAGGCCCCTGGTTGAGGGTTTACATTCTGTCTATTCTGCGATTCCTCTGTTAAAGGACAACGGACTTGGATGTTGAGTGTCTAAACCTGATAGCTTGCCTAGCTACCGAATCCTTTTAAACTTGCCTACATTTCCAACATAACATGCCAGAGTCTAAACACTCATGAGAAGACGTAAATTAGGTAGATGATAAATACTCTATCAGCTTTTGCTGTTCTTGGCTTGGCTTACAGTTCCTATGAAGGCAATGTAAATGAATACGGGTTGCTTATTAGGGTTAATCCTGGCACATGGGTTCTTAGATGCTATCATGGAGAAGGAGAAGTCAGATCCCTGGCTTAAGATGGATGACTTAATAGCAGTCATTCCATTTACCAACCATAGATACTATCTACATGATGCTTCTACTTTCTCATGCAGAGCATTAGGCAAGGCTCAAAGAGTTCAGATTTCTTCATTTGTGCCACAAGCCACATCCCAGCATGTATAACTGAAAGTAAATGCAAAGATATACTCAGGGTACAGAGCCTTTCAACCCAGTTAGGCCCCTTAATTGCCTTAATTGTAAGTATAATCAAGGTGTGTCTGAACCCTCCCTGTCCCCTAGTGCTTGGATACAATAGTGGGAATAAGCCAAATCATGTGACAGAGAAACAGGGTCTTACGTCCTGAAAGGGAAGCTATTGGACTCTATTGGATCCAGGTGCTCAATTCACCACCTAGGAAGCATAATGCATATAATAAGAATTATGCTAATAAGAATTGGGCCAGATCCCTAGTAGGTGCTAACTCTAGTGTCACTATGCAGAATTGCCTGTGAACCAACTCAGTGTATTGTGTTTGCTGCCTCCACATCTGAGGCAACCTCTGGAACCCATGATTTATGCCACTACTTCCCAGCTCCACTGGTTTTAAAAGAAGCAGATGACAGGGGACAACCGCACGCAGAGACATGTAGCTGAGCATGGGAACAGCTGTCCCTAAACGTTTCTAGTGCTGTGACCTTTTAACACCGTTTCTCACGTTGTGCTGACTCACAACCATAAAGTTTTTCCATTGCAAATTCATAACTCCACTTTTGCTATTGTTATGAAATGTAATGTAACTTCTGACGTGCATGATATTTAATCTAAGTCCCCCAATAAGGTCACAAGTCAAAGGTTTATAACTCCTACTCTAGACTATCTCTCTACACTATCCCAAGACAAGACCAACAAAGCACATTAACCCTGTGAACTGTATGTTTCTGTGACTACAATTCTGCAGAAAGGGGTGTCTACTGGGAGCAGATTTGTCACATCCCTCAGATGGCTCACAGATGCACACCTTTTGCAAGCATCTACTGGACTCTCGTTGGCAGTGAGCAACTGAACGGTGGAGACCATGTAACTCTCCAGCCTGGTGCTCCTGCTTTGAATCAGCTCAGATTCCACAACTAGCCTCACTTGTGGAAATGCCATCCTTGCCTAAGCATTACCTTGGCTTCGCATGAAGAAGTAGCAGCTAAACTCTCTAGGGAAACCTTATGCCCAGGTTTGCTGTTTGAAGCAAGTGTTGATGCAATCCTTATATTTTATGAGGTTCTTCTAAATGACTGGGCCAATTCATTTCTGGCTCAATTATTATGCAACCAAGAGTCACCAATGCAAAACCCAAAACAGATAAGATCCTGCTCTTCAATTAGAGGAGCCCAAGGCCATTCTTTTAACACTTTGGCTAGTACTCCCTTTAATATATCATGGTTTGTTTTTTTTTCAAAATCTTGAGAGATTGCCAACAGGCAACCTCTTCTTTGAGAAACTGAACAGTGGAAAGAAATTCCAGCTGCTCATCTGAACATCTGGGCTATTCATGTAGAAGCCCATGGTAAGAGCCTGTTATTTTACAAGATCAACTAGAGTGAGGTTGCTCTTTGACCCTGTGCCACCCAGGTTGTCACCGTTTCTGTTAAGAGCTCTGGTCTTACCACACACGCCAACACACCCACCTTCACAGAATAGGAAAGCTTAGGAGCACTGTTTCTACTGTCAACACTACTGTTGCAGGCTACACTGCAACTGTTGCAACTGTCACCCAGAGTTGACCTGTTTCTTAGAGCTGAGGCTATGTTTTATGCAGTGTGGACTCTCCCTGATCCTGACAGACGGACCAAGTTGGAACTCTGATCCTCCTCTCAAAGCAGTTCTTCACTGACACTCACTTTTTGATGTCATTGCTACAAGACTGTCAGCCAATTCTAACGATACCGTTAAAGCCCTTGAAATCGATCCATTTTACACTTTCAATTTTAACCCGTTTTGCAGTCTTAGAATGTGTGTGATCTTTCCTATAAAAGACACTCAAAAACAGATGTTCAGAAAGATGGGACAGTTGTTGAAGTCTTCAAGGACTTTTTACTACCTACACCATCTGTAAGTATTCTACACTGTGGAAAGTTAGAAAAAAATCTTCTTCAAGATAAACTAGCCCTGGTGGACATGGCCTGAAACCCGTGTTACTAGAGAGCCCGAGACCAAAGGATTGATGCTACTGTGCCCAGCTACTATGTAAATTCAGGGCTACCTTATTCAACATGAATCCTGTTTTAAAAGTAAAAGGGGGAAAGTAGAGTTGAGGATATAGCCCTATGGCAGTTCTTGCCTTTTTAAATTTTTTCCCTTAATTTATTTACTTACTTTATATCCCAATTAAAGCCCTTCTCCTCTCAGACCCAGACTTATATCCCCTCCCCCATGCTTTCTTCCCCTTCTTCACAGAGAAGGGAAAGAAAGCACACCATGGGTATGACCTTGCCCTGGCACATCTAGTCACTGTAGGACTAGGTATATCCTTTCCCACTGAGGCCAGACAAGGCAGCCCAGCTACAGGAAAGGATCAAAAAGCAGACAACAGAGTCAGAGTCAGCCCCCACTCCACTTATTAGGGGATCCACACAGAAACCATGCTGCACATCTGCTACATATGTGTAGGGAGCCTAGGTCCAGCCGGTGCACGATCTTTGATTGGTGGTTCAGTCTCTGTGAGCCTCCACGGCCCCAGGTTAGTTGACTCTGTAGATCTTCCTGTGGTGTTCTTGACCCCTCCGGTTCCCTCAATCCTTCTTCCCACTCTTCCACAAGACTCCCTGAGCTCCACCTAATGTTTGGCTGTGGGTCTCTGCCTCTGCTTCCATCAGCGCTGGATGAAGCCTTTCAGAAGACAGTTATGGTAGGCTCCTGTCTGCAAGCATAGCAGAGTATAATGGTAGGGTCAAGGGTTGGCTTTCTCCCATGGAATGGATCTCAAGTTGGTCCAGTCATTCGTTGTCCATTCCCTCAGTCTCTGCTGCTCCTTTATCCCTGTACATCTTGTAGGCAGAACGAATTTTGGGTTGAAGGTTTTGTGGGTGGGTTGGTGCTCCCCGCCCTCCAATGGAAATCTTGCCTGGTCACATGAGGTGACCACTTCAAGTTCTATATCCCCCACTGCTAAGAGTCTTAGCTAGGGTCAGCTCCATAGGTTCCAGGAAACCTACCCCATCCCAACTCTCCGGCTCATTCCCGAGACCGCAGTTCTCACCTTTATACCTGTTCCCAGGTTTCAATCTCTCCAGTCTTCAAAAGACATAAAAAGTAAAAATAATTTTGAGACTTGACTTGTTTTCCTCTTGTGGCTGTCTCTGGAAAGCACTCATCTCTCAGCTGCATCCTGGGGAATAATCAAGATGAAAACACAGGAATTACGTAAATCTGTCTTGAAAATTTGCAATTGCATCCTGACTATATCTGGACTCCATCTTCTCCCTTTCTTAAAGGAACCTCCAAGCAGACTGGTTGAGCCTCTCTCCTGGTGACAGCCAGACCAGGAGAGGCCTGAAGAACTCAAACTTAATTCTGTCAGAACTACATGGTTCTCTCCGGGGCTGGTCTTCTCTGCTTGCTGGGTCTCCAATGAAGAACAAAGAAGGGAGTAAATTGTGTAAGTATTATCAAGAGGCTCTTCACTGTCTTACATTGGAATCTTGGAAAGGATCTAGGGGTAAGTATTAATTTTTTTTTGTAAGTGGAAAACTCCTAACTCAGGGCATAGCAAGAACTACCACCTGGCTCTCAGAGAGGGAGCACATTAGACCTTAGTAGCCACAGAGGAAGAAAAGACACTCATGATATTTGCCTGTCAGATCCACCTGGGAGCTTTCCTCAAGGAGAAGAATACTCCATGCGGCTCTCCCTATAACTGTAGCAACATGCCATTGAAAACCTCTAAGTCCGCCACTCACCACCAGATGGTTCTGACCTGGTGTGGTTACCACTTCTGTCAGGCTTACGGGAAGGTCTCAGCAACAGCTCTTGGAAGCCCCATCTGCTCCACTTCCTGTGCAAAACGCATGCCCTGATCTTAGCTGATAGTCACTCAGTCCACGGTAGGGTGACTGTCACCCAGGTGTGGCCGTAGACAAATAAGGCAGGTTGAAAAACTCGATATTCCCTCCACAGGAAGGCGTCAACTTGATTACATTAAGTGTACAATCCTTTATATTATTTGGGTCTATTATGAAGGGTGTTGTTTCCCTAATTTCTTTCTCGGCTTGTTTCTCTTTTGTGTGACTTTAACCAAGCAAGTAAAAGATCTGTACAATAAGAACTTCAAGACTCTGAAGAAAGAAATTGAAGAAGACCTCAGAAGATGGAAAGATCTCCCATACTCATGGATTGGCAGGATTAATATAGTAGAAATGGCCATTTTACCAAAAGCGATCTACAGATTCAATGCAATCCCCATCAAAATACCAATCCAATTCTTCAAAGAGTTAGACAGAACAATTTGCAAATTCATCTGGAATAACAAAAAACCCAGGATAGCTAAAACTATCCTCAACAATAAAAGGACTTCAGGGGGAATCACTATCCCTGAACTCAAGCAGTATTACAGAGCAATAGTGATAAAAACTGCATGGTATTGGTACAGAGACAGACAGATAGACCAATGGAACAGAATTGAAGACCCAGAAATGAACCCACACACCTATGGTCACTTGATTTTGACAAAGGAGCCAAATCCATCCAATGGAAAAAAGATAGCATTTTCAGCAAATGGTGCTGGTTCAACTGAGGTCAACATGTAGAAGAATGCAGATCGATCCATGCTTATCACCCTGTACAAAGCTTAAGTCCAAGTGGATCAAGGACCTCCACATCAAACCAGATACACTCAAACTAATAGAAGAAAAACTAGGGAAGCATCTGGAACACATGGGCACTGGAAAAAAATTTCCTGAACAAAACACCAATGGCTTATGCTCTAAGATCAAGAATCGACAAATGGGATCTCATAAAACTGCAAAGCTTCTGTAAGGCAAAGGACACTGTGGTTAGGACAAAATGGCAACCAACAGATTGGGAAAAGATCTTTACCAATCCTACAACAGATAGAGGCCTTATATCCAAAATATACAAAGAACTCAAAAAGTTAGACCACAGGGAGACAAATAACCCTATTAAAAAATGGGGTTCAGAGCTAAACAAAGAATTCACAGCTGAGGAATGCCGAATGGCTGAGAAACACCTAAAGAAATGTTCAACATCTTTAGTCATCAGGAAATGCAAATCAAAACAACCCTGAGATTTCACCTCACACCAGTGAGAATGGCTAAGATCAAAAACTCAGGTGACAGCAGATGCTGGCGAGGATGTGGAGAAATAGGAACACTCCTCCATTGTTGGTGGGATTGCAGACTGGTACAAGCATTCTGGAAATCAGTCTGGAGGTTCCTCAGAAAATTGGACATTGAACTGCCTGAGGATCCAGCTATACCTCTCTTGGGCATATACCCAAAAGATGCCCCAACATATAAAAAAGACACGCGCTCCACTATGTTCATAGCAGCCTTATTTATAATAGCCAGAAGCTGGAAAGAACCCAGATGCCCTTCAACAGAGGAATGGATACAGAAAATGTGGTACATCTACACAATGGAATATTACTCAGCTATCAAAAACAACGACTTTTATGAAATTAAATGAGGCAAATGGTTGAACTGGAAAATATCATCCTGAGTGAGGTAACCCAATCACAGAAAAAACACACATGGTATGCACTCATTGATAAGCCGCTATTAGCCCAAATGCTTGAATTACCCTAGATGCCTAGAACAAATGAAACTCAAGACGGATGATCAAAATGTGAATGCTTCACTCCTTCTTTAAAAGGGGAACAAGAATACTCTTGGCAGGGAATAGAGAGGCAAAGATTAAAACAGACACAGAAGGAACACCCATTCAGAGCCTGCCCCACATGAGGCCCATACATATACAGCCATCCAATTAGACAAGATGGATGAAGCAAAGAAGTGCAGGCTGACAGGAGCCGGATGTAGATCGCTCCTGAGAGACACAGCCAGAATACAGCAAATACAGAGGCAAATGCCAGCAGCAAACCACTGAACTGAGAACAGGACCCCGTTGAAGGAATCAGAGAAAGAACTGAAGAGCTCAAGGGGCTCGAGACCCTTTATGAACAACAATGCCAAGCAACCAGAGCTTCCAGGACTAAGCCACTACCTAAAGACTATACATGGACTGACCCTGGACTCTGACCTCATAGGTAGCAATGAATATCCTAGTAAGAGCACCAGTGGAAGGGGAAGCCCTGGGTCCTGCTAAGACTGAACCCCCAGTGAACGTGATTGTTGGGGGAGGCGGCAATGGGGGAGGATGGGGAGGGGAACACCCGTAAAGAAGGGGAGGGGGAGGGATTAGGGGGATGTTTGCCTGGAAACCGGGAAAGGGAATAACACTCGAAATGTAAATAAGAAATACTCAAGTTAATAAAAAAAAAAAAGTGTACAATCCTGTGCTTCACGGGAGGCTCTGTTAGCCTGTAGCCTCCCTGTTTGGCCTAGGTGACTGTAAACCACAATTCCTTTGCCGGGGCGGCACTTCTCGTGTGGAAACTGTACATTCAACTCCCTCTATAAGACAATACTTTGCGCCTTAGAAGAAGTTGCAAGAGACCTGAAGTGCTTTTAAATATGACCCCCTACGGATTGTGTAGTCCTTAGACACTGATGAGCCTGACTGATTTGTTACTTATGTGATTTCTTGTGTCAAATTTCCCTGCATTGGGAATCCTCCAGTTTGAAAGGCAACACAGAACATTTTCCTGACTTCAGCAAAACTGATGGAAGACACAGGATTTTGTGTGAACGTAAGTGCAGCAGGCAAGGCTGGTCAGAAAGACACAACCTTAGGCTTCAGCTTCTGTCCTGTGGGCCAAAATGGAACCTGTGCAAATTCCAAGACATTTCAGTGGCACTTGTATCAATGTCTCAGACCAAGAAATACAAGGGGAAAACCCACTGGCTTCCTTCAAAGACACTGTTGGTTTATGGGATTTGTACAGCTGATTGCATCTGCGACCCTAGAAACCTGGTTTGCATCACAACTGCAGAACAACTCCATCATGTTGCTTGAAATTTTGGTAACTAGCCTTAAGGAGATGTTGTGAGACCTCTTTGTGTGTGTGTTATATTACGATGTGTATAATGAAGGGACAGTGCATGGATGAATCTAGAGGTCACTGTAAGAAAGGAGAAAGGATCTGTGGGAGACAACACTCCATGGATCTCTTGTTTTGGGTCTCTTGTTTCTGCATGTCCTGTGGCCAAAATTCTTTGTTTCAGACTGTTGAAGACATTCAGCCGCACAATGGATGGCTCTGGAAGATAGAGTTAGGTCACTCTTTCTGAAGCAAAGGGCAGATCATCTTAATGCCTACTAGAAGAGTTCCCTAAACTGAGGTTTCACTCATGTACCCAACCCAACTCCATTCTGAGTGCAGGTGAGAACAGGTCTTCATTGGTTACTCCATGGCAACCGATGTTGAGGAAACTGGTACAAATTCCTATAGTCAGACTACCGCTAAGCAAGCACTTGATCTTAACGCAGGACTGTAGGTCAACATCCGTGATGCTAGCTTGTGAGATTAGAAGATAAAATGCCAGATTCTCCCCAGCTCTTAGCATCAGATTAATTAGCAAATCATCAGATTAGTTAGCAAATGCTGCAGCCCTCATTACATTTGCCATTAATCCATGATCCTTCCAAAAAGCAGAATCATGCACCGTATAACTCAGAAACCAAGACCTGCAGTAGTTATTTTCAAACCAATATTATTTTAAGTGCAAGAAAAGATCAACATTACACATATACCAATATGAGGGAAAAGATCAACATTACACATATAGCAATATGAGGGAATACCAAGTTCAGTAATATTTGGAAGCACATCCACACTGCTAAGCTATGTTTGTGATACTATAACACAGTCCAACTATGTCAGCTATTCCCATTTTTCCAATGTAGTTTTTTATGCATTCATAAAATTAACATAACTAGGTAAAAAAAAGTGTTACCAAGTTGAAAAGGACAGTTAGTGTACCATCATCGTGGGGTCTCGAACCAGTCACCTTAGACTACTCTGGACCTCAGATCCTTCATCTTCAAAATGTCGACTGTAATGGGAAAACGATTTGATTCTTTTTCTAAATAATTTTAAGGGTTTGTAACTATTCTTATTCTCAATAAATAGTAGAAAAATAATTGGCCACCAAGAAGAGCAATTATGCATTTATTGCTTTTCCTGCTCAATTTAGCAGAAGGTTCAGCCGTAAGAATAAAGGTTTCCATGAGTCTCCTCATCTTTGTACATGTGGGTGAGATCTGTTAACCATCCTTCGATGAGTGTTTCGTTCCAACGAGGCACCACCTCTGTGATGTGAGAGAGGAACATTCCTTTCACAGAAGGTCTTTCATTTGCTGCCGTCACCACACACAGTCATCTTTCCTTTGGCCACAGCATTGTACAAATAGGAAAGTTAGCTGATTTCCTATTTAATATGTGACACTTGCCAAGACATTGCCAAGCAATGCCTTGCCAAGGTCATGCTGCCCTTTCCAGACCTGGCAACAGAAGGAACACACTGGCTAGGATGAGCATGGGATTTTTCCTGAGCACAGTGCAATAGCTGTAGGTAAAGAAATGATTCTGCTCCTTCATTCAGTTAAAACTTTTAGGAATTACTGTATGCAGCCAGTACAAATACCCATATTACTAAGACCCAGTTATCCATAAGGATCTTATACCTTACATAAGGAGGACTTCCCAACAAATAATACAACTGAACTCAAGATGAAATTATAGAGAGGCAAGGGTGACCATCTCCCCTTTAAAAGATGTATAAGCCTACCCAGTGCCCAGAATGATTGAGTTGAGATGTCAAGAATTCATGTAGAAACTAAGGGGTTTTTGTTTGTTTGGTTGTTGTTGTTGAAGGAAAGACCATCTAAAACAAAGAGAAGTGGACCAAGGGTTGATACTTTAGAAAGGCTGGGACACAGCTTTAGGCTTGTCTAATAAGAGGCAAGGTAAACAGTTACCAACATTCTAGGGCAAAGAGTGAAGTGTTTATGGAGTCAAGACATTTGAACCTGAGTAGAAAGAGCTGGTGCAGATACCAAACATGACAGAAAGAGCTGGAGAAGTTCAGAGGAGGTTATTTTTAGACTAGAAAGTTCTCGGAAAACTTGGACTGAGACTGTACATAGTTCTTGGAGAAACATATACAAGGAGAAAAAATACAGATAATAATAAAGTATAAGGGAATCGAGAGAAGCCAGGAACTTAGATATCATGAGCCCATACATTAAGGAAGAGATAAGATGACCCTTGTATCTGGGCATTGGGCAGTTTGTGTTTATTACTCCTGCTATGTCTTGCATTTTCACTCAAAACTATGCAGAGTAAAAATAAATAGATAGATAGATAGATAGATAATAAATAGTGATCAATAACCAAAAGGAGGTGACCCATTCTCAACTGGCCAGTACGCAGACTGTGATGCGTTCAGCCCTAAATGAGACATACAGAATCCTACTCCTCCCTGTGAGGCTCAAGTGTCATCTTGAGAGAGGAGACAGAAAGACTATAAGAGCCAGGGGCAGTGGATGACATCGAGGAAACAGGTCTCTGGCTACTGCAGGGCAGCTGCACTCACCCGGACTGTGCCTGAGTGCACGAGTCCTGTGCAAACCCAAGCAGACAAAAATCTCAGCATGGGCGGGAAGTGAGCACGACATCTCACTGCTAGCTGAGGAGCCATTGGTACTTGATATCAGCTGAGAGAGGCCGATTTCTTTAATGGGATGATCCCTGATAGGTTGGTCACAAAACAGGGAAGACCCCTCCTGGGACAAGTTGGATAGTACACATTGGACTCCCTGGGAGGAAAAAGAGAGAGAGAGAATTCAGAGTAGAGAGGGTCATTAGGAGAGAAGTTGGGGGGTGGATATATTAAAAATATATTACATGACATTCTCATAGAATTGATAAAATATCACTAAAAATAAAATTGTGAACCATATACTGATTCTCCTTTCAAAATGTATGCAATCTAGTTAGGATTAAGGAGTAAAAACTTTGGTGGATAACAGATCCTTACTGTATGTTGACAAAACAAGTGTCACATGAAATATACTTAGACAAAAAGAGGAACATATTTATCTCTAGTTTTGTTTAATGTCTTGGTGGAGGCGAGAAAATTTGCTCTGTGTAAAAGGAACACATTAGTAAAAGCAAGGAGGCAGGGAAAGAGCCAAGAGCTACGATACAAAGTAGTAAATATCTCCTGAGGAATTTTCAGCAAAATAAATTTGGAAAGGTTAAAATCAAGTTACAGAACTTTGTGGGATATGTTTTGTTTGTTTGCTTGCTTGCTTGCTTTTATTTTTCTTTGGCCCTGTACATCAAAAATAAATAGTGCTATTTATTGAATTGGATGGAAGACAAAACATTTCAAAGAGAAACCAATGTTAGAGGAAAAATGTGAGGAACAAGGGAAGGGCGCTAGGGTAAGAGCACCCTACACTGTCTGTCCCAGCAAGAGTCAGTACTTGGTGCAGATTACCATGACTAGCAGTTCCTCTGGGTTGTGGATTACCATGACTAGCAGTTCCTCTGGGTTGTGGATTACCATGACTAGCAGTTCCTCTGGGTTGTGGATTACATGACTAGCAGTTTCCCTGGGTTGTGGATTACCATGACTAGCAGTTCCTCTGGGTTGTGGATTACCATGACTAGCAGTTCCTCTGGGTTGTGGACTACCATGACTAGCAGTTCCTCTGGGTTGTGGATTACCGTGACTAGCAGTTCCTCTGGGTTGTGGATTACCATGACTAGCAGTTAGTTCCTCTCTGCCACAGTCTACAAACACCTGGTGGCCAAGTAGAAGACACATAGTTTTGGCTGTGGGTCCACTGAAAAGGAAGTGTCACATGTTTTCATTTGCAAACTTTGGCACTTGTCACATAAACAAGACACCTTTCACCTCAGCCCCCAGATTGCTTCTTAGGAGGCAAGGAACTGAGAGAAAGGAGAAAGACCCAAGATTGAATTTAAATCCAATCGAGCCTAAACAAACAAACAAAAAGATCTGGGGAAAATTAAGAGAACTTTGACAGATGAGTATTAATTTTCTGATGGAGTCTGAGTTCTCCCTTTGGCTCTTACTAGAAACATGGCATTGTGATCTGCCCCAAACTTTAGAACGTGATATATCACTGTCCCTCCCATAAGAGTTGTCTGGGCTTGTCAGTCTCCTGAGTAGAAGGGCGTCTCTGGGGAAGGCTGATGATCTACTTGAAGACATGCTGAGGACATAGAAGGGATAATTATCCCTTTAATGGACTGATGTTCTTAACACGAACTAGAATTCCCTCTCTGATGCATCTGCTTACAGATCATTGCTAAGTTTGTCCATCATCCTATGTTCTCAAGGTATAACTTTCTTTTCCCTTCCTCTTTGAATACCATCAGAGTCCTGAGAATGAGTGCCCTGACTCTGAGCTTTCCCATTACTTCCAGCTTGCAGAATGTTGCCGTTCTCAACTCAAAAAGCGTGACTCTTTCCATTTTCTCCATCTTCTTCATCCTGGCTGCTGCTAAGATTTATAGTTTGCCTGACCTCTGGTTTGTCTTTCAAACACTAATAAAATGGCTCTTGGTGGGGCTGGAAAAAATGGATCAGCAGGTGAAGAGCTTGTAACACAAAAGTGTTAAGTACTGAAGTTTATACCTCTAGAATTCATCTAAACTCCAGGCCTGGTCCAGCAGCACAGACATGGGTCCTTCAAGCAAGCTGGCTAACTTAATTCAGGAAATAATTTAAGCTGATTATTAGAATTTGTTATTGAAATCACTACGTAAATTGTTGATTTTTTTTTTGTGGCAGCATGACTTGAGGTGCTGCCTGACCAAAAGGACCAAACATGTAATTTCTATCAAAAAGAAATCAAAGGACCATCCTTCAGTTCAGTGGCTGCACCGTAAACAATTGATAATATCCAAGGCAATACTTGCTCCTGTCAAAAGAAGTGCATAATACCACCTATAGTATAAGTTCCCTAGGGAAATTTGACTAGAGTTTATCTAGAGTCTAAATTCTAGATTACAGATAATCTGTAATAGAGGAGAGAGTGGCAGCATTGAAAAGAACTATGTACTATACATTCATATTTAAATTTTTTAGTACACAAGTATAAGAAGTAAAATGAAACAGTGAAATTATTTCAGCAATTGGAATTGGTGTAGCCCATCTAAAACACTGTCACTTTAATAGGTAATCATAAAAGTATATTAATATACTTTATATATTTATATACATAATTAATATACTTTTATATAAAGTATATTTATATATGATTTATATAGTTTATATAATAATTTATATAAATAAATATAAAATTATATAAGTTAATATGAGACACTTCACATTTTTTTAATTTGCAGTATGGCTTCTAGATTTGACACAGATTTTGTCTACCTAGGACACTTCGGTTTAGACAGGCAGTGTGTTAACTGCTCAGTCATAACTACTGTGTTGGACAAAGCAGGATAGAGGACTAAGTTAAGCTGCAGAGTAATGGTGGGCTTAAACATCAACTTTGCAAGCTACCTGCTCAACCGAATGCTAACGCAGGCACAGCTGTAGCGGGACTTTAGCGATAGATTAAGATTTACACTAACAACTTTAAAGAGAGTAGATTCTATTTGGATAAGAGAGGCTCTCATTCAACCAGCTGAAAACACTGAAGCACAAAGTGACATCTCTCTGAGGAAAGGACATTCTGACTCAATGACCATAGTGACATCTCTTGCCTGAGAGTTTCCAGTTGGCTGCCCTGCCTTACAAACTTCAAACATGCCACCCCTTCTAACCTCATCCATTAAGTCCTCAACATTCATGACGTGCACAATGCTGTGTGTGACACAGGTATAAATCATGAAATGTATAATGCTGTATGTGACACATGTATAAAGTGTATATATCATATACATAGGCAGATCTAAGTGTTTTGCAGCCATGCATCACACAATGGCAGGGATATGTTGAAAATTGCAATGTGGGTGATTTGTCCTCATTTACACAAGCATAAATGGCATAGGAAGGTCATGTCACGTGATCTCTGTGTGCAGTCAAGAATCGTAGCAAGCATTTGTGCAGGACCACTGCTGCCATAAATGACAACTCATTTCAATCCCCCAATAGACATGTCCCGGTTACCACGCTCTAAGTACCAGTCTGCACGTCTTCACTGGGAAGACACTCGAGGGGAGAGCATCCCCCCAGACCTGTTCGCTGGAGGAAGTGGTGTGATCCCGCCAGCAGGCGGATTGTTCCACCTCATCTATGAACACGTCTTCACCGTCCTCCACTTCTAAAGGCTTCATAGTAACACATGCCTGCAGAGGTTAACAAGATTCATTTGTTATATGAATTTATAGCTTATCTTTGCTGTGATTGAATTGAAATATCCATTTCAGGAAAAATATAAGAAAAAATGAAAGGAATATATTCTAAAATAATGATATAATCAACAGCCTCATAAACCAGAAGCACCCTCATTTCTTCGACACTGTACCCATTGCACCTGCAGAACTCTTACGTAACCGTGGCTGCACGGTTATTTACAGCAGCAGTACCACAGACATGCTAGGGATGCGGTGTGCTGTGCCTTGCAATGGCTACATTGGTACTGGGGTGACAGGAATCTTTCTGTTTCATTCATAACCTATAGGGCCACCGTGTGTGTGTGTGTGTGTGTGTGTGTGTGTGTGTGTGTGTGTGTGTGTGTGTGTGTGTGTGATTCACCAGAGGAGACCACTGAATTCCCTTACAGGGTGACCTCTCTATGAACCTGGAGCTGGTGACTTTTAGTTATGTTGGCAGATACTATGCCCTCTAAAACCTCCTGTTTCTGGCCCCCTCAGGGCTGGGACTGCAGTCCTGGAAGGGATCACATCTGGATTGTTATATAAATGAATGCTTCCCATCTTGGAATAGCTTCATAGCACTAAAGAAAAAAAATGTCGTTTTAAAAAAGATACCTTGTGGAGTATTTCTGAGTGGTGTGTGATGATGTCTCTAGATTATACGCTACTGACCAAATACACATGAAATTGTAACCCTTCAGTAAGATAACAAAGCCCTCAGTATCCATGCTCATAAAATAAATCATCTCTAGCCTGGCAAGAAATATTTAACCAAGTTTAAAAATAGCATTCAGTACATTACTGTAGAATAAGTTGATTTTTTTAAAAATGAAGAAAATCTTTGGTTCTAGCTAGCTGGGGGCCAAAAGCTGTTTCCAGTGTGTGGAAGACAATGACAAGAATCTTAGGTGGTGACACAGAGATTCAGTGTGTGAATTTTTCCCGCCCAGCCCATATTTCCACATGACACATGAGGACACCATGCCTCGGAACACTGGCTCTTTGAAATAAGCTATGAAACGGACAGTTTGGCTTTCTCTGTGTTTTCTTATGAGTGCAGATCCTGGCCAAGTCACAGCCTGTTCTTACCAAAATTCTCCCATATAACTAAAATGACAAGATATTCTTCTTTCTCTTCCTGTCGTTAAATCGTAATGAAGTGTTGGTGACCTACTGTTATGGTTACCATTATTGCTATGGCAACAGCCCTATATATTCCTAAGGGAGAAGAATTAGACTAGTCCAGTGTAGCATAGCAATAAAGGTCCTCTCTCGGAAGCAACTGTAAATCTTACTGTTCTGAAACTATATATTTTATACTGTCTGTGTTTTGGTTCTGTATTGAATAGTATTATCATTATATGCATTAATATCTTATAAGGTTTGGCGAGCTGGTTTCTATCTCTGTAACAGGTACCTAAGATAATCCATTTACAAAAATACAAGGGCTGGAGGGATAGTTCAGTGGTTAAGGCCTCTAGCTTCCCTTACAGAGGGCCACAGCTCTGTTACCAGCCCACACAGTGGCTCACAGCATCTTTAACTCCAGGTCCAAGGAAAGACTTTCCCTCCTGGCCACTGTACACATGTAGAGAATAGACGTGCATGGAGGTAAAACATCCACACATAAAATTAAATTTAAAAATAAGAATAATTGTAATCAAAGGCTTACATAACCCATCTTTAGAGGTGTCAGATCACAGTCAGTTGTCTGGCTAATTTGGGACTACAGCAGGGCACTGTGCATCTTGCCAGGGAACATGTGGTGAGACATAGCCACTTACCTCAGGGTCCCATAAGATCATTTAAGGCCAGACAGCCATTTCCCAAATGCTCTGATAGGTCCTTCCATTAAAGTCCCTACCATTTCCTAATAGCAGCACACAGGAGCCAAACTTTTATCATGGGGAGCTCTGGAGCAAAGGCATTCTCGAAAGCTCTTTTGTATATTTGTCCTCTCAGAGCTTCATGACACTAGAGTTGTTGGTAGGTATTACGAACTCCGTTTCCTCAGCAGGAAAATTATGCACACTATTGTTTACCTGCCCAACGACGATGGGTAGTACCATTCCATTGTCATTGGTAACAAAATCTTCACAGTGTTTGTGAAAGAAAGATGTCATTCTTTAATCCAGATATGGATTTGGTTTTCCAGTCTTTACTAGGGGGATACACCATGCAGCCCACGAGCTACCAGCATTATGGGAAGATATTTGCTCATAAGCTTCCTCTTTCTTCCTATTAAAAGAAATCTCACTTTTGGTTTAAACAGCCATCACAGCTATGTCTGTTGTCCATTCTATTTTCTGTCTTACAGGTCAGTTAAGAACAGAAGTTACTGAAAACATAACTGGAAGAACAAGAAAGAGTAGGAGGAGGTGGTGGTGGAGGAGGAGGAGGTAGAGGAGGAAGAGGAGGAGTTGGTAGAGGAGGAGAAGGTGGTGGTGGTGGTGGTGGACGAGAAGGTGGAGGAGGAGGAGGAGGAGGTGGAGGAGGAGTAGAGGAGGAGTTGGTAGAGGAGGAGAAGGTGGTGGTGGTGGTGGTGGACGAGAAGGTGGAGGAGGAGGAGGAGTTGAGTAGAGGAGGAGTTGGTAGGGAGGAGTTGGTGGGAGGAGAAGGTGGTGGTGGTGGACGAGGAAGGTGGAGGAGGAGGAGGAGTTGGTAGAGGAGGAGTTGGTAGAGGAGGAGTTGGCAGAGGAGGAGAAGGTGGTGGTGGAGGAGGAGGAGGAGGAGGAGGAGGAGGAGGTACAATCCAAGGTGCCTGCACACTTACCTCTGAAATAAAACACTGGCTCAGCTTCTGGACTTTGTCATACTGGAAACACTCATTAGTTTTAATGTGTTCAAGTGGAGTCTTACAGTATTTTACACTTGTCATTAGATTGAAATTAGATGAGATAATTTGACCTCTTCCTTTGCAATTTGTTTCTATATTTGTTAGTTTTCTCACTGCTGTGACAGGCTGTGTGATAAAATGTCAAGAAACAACTCACAGGAGGGTGGGTTTTGTAAAGGGGATGCACTCCATCATGGTGAAAAGATCCTGGTAAGAGGAGCTTGAGGCAAGCTAGTCACTCTTGTGAAGGTCAGAAAGTAGAGAAGGATGAAGGCTGGCTTATTCCTGCGTACTCAGCCGAGGACTTCAGCCCAGGAAATGGTTTCACCATGGTTAAGTAGGTATTCCTATCTCAGTTAACATAGTCTAGGTGATCTCTTACAGGCATGCCCAGAAGTTGATCTAATCTAGATCATTCTTTACAGATGTGCCCAGAGATTTGCCCTCGAGGTAATTTTAGATCCTATCAAGTTGGAAATCAATATTTACCATATTAGAATCCTTTCATTATTGATATTTCAGTCCTGTTGCTCTAGATAAGACTTAAGGAATGCAGCGAATGAATGTAGAAAGTGGACAGCCTTGTCTCATTCCAGACTTTGCAGGAAATGCTCCCAGATTTCCTCTACTTGGTATGATGGTGATTACGCATTCGTCATATATGCCCTTTATTATGTTGAGATGTGTTTATTTTATACCAGGTTGACCATGAAGGATGTTTGACTTTGTTGGTGAGCATTTCTGCATCTATTGAGATAAGGATATGATTTCTGTCCTAGAGTCAATTGATGTGATTTGTTAAATGGATTGATTTGTGCATGCTGGCCCATTCTTGCATTTCTTAAGTGTAGGTGACTTGTTTATGGAGAACGATCTTTTGATGTGTATTGATTTTGTTTGAAAGTGTTTCAGAGAGAATTTTTGTTTCCATGTTCATCCAGATGATTAACCTATAACTGTTGTTTTTCTCTTACTCATTAGGAAAAAATTATTATAAAGAACTTGCAAATGTTTTGGGGTCACTTCTGTATACAATCATATCATCTGTGAAAAGCAATACTTTGATTTTTCCTTTTCAGTTTGTATTACCTTGATCTCCTGGTCCTGGGCATTGTTGTTGTTGGGAGATTTATAAAGACTGCTTCTATTTCCTTAAGGTTATAGGTCTATTTAAATTGTTTATCTGATTTTGATTTAACTTTGGTAAGTTATTGAGAAAATTGTCCATTCCTTTTAGATTTTCCAATTTTTTGTAGTACAGGGTTTGTTTGTTTGTTTGTTTTGTTTTGTTTTGTTGTTGTTTTAATTTTGTTTACTCACTTTACATCCTGCTCACTGTCCCATTCCAGGTCATCTCCTCCCACAATTCTTCCCCATTTCCCCTCCCCTTCTTCACTGAGTGGGTAGGAAGACCCCCTGGGGTTAACCTCATCAATGGTCCTGGTGTGGCAGGCCTCTGCTGGGTATCCTTGGGTTGTACGGTTCAAGATCTGCAGATCAGAAGAAGGTGGGTAGAGAGGTGGTGGGAGAATGGATGTTCACCTAGGATAGCAGACTGCTCAGAGAAGCTCTGCTTGCTCCAGAGGACTCAGAGAGCAGGGAAGATGGATAGGGGAAGGGAAGCTTTCCTGTTTGTTTCAGGATCTGCAGATCTACTGAAGGTAGGAGGAGAGGCGGGGCAAGAATGGGGGTCCCCCTGGATAGCAGGCTGCTCAGCCTAGTATGGGTTTTTTAAGTAGGACCTAATGCTTCTCTGGATTTTCTTGGTATCTGTTGCTATGTCCCTCTTCTCATTTCATTTTTGGTAGGTTGGATATTCTTTCTGTGTCTTTTAGTTAGTTTTAATAAGGGCTTTTCTATTTTGTTGATTTTTCTCAAAGAACCAACTCTTAGCTTCATTGATTCTTTGTATTGTTCTCTTTGTTTCTACTTTGTTGATTTCAGCCCAGAGTTTGTTCATCTTCTGTCATATATTTCTCCTTGGTGCATTTCTTTCTTTTTGTTCTAGAATTTTCAGCAGTGCTGTTAAGTTGCCGGTGTGAGATGTCTCTAATCTATGAAGGCTCTTAGTGCTATAGACTTTCCTCTTAACACTGATGTCACTGTCCATTAAGTTTAGATATGTTGTGCCTTTATTTTCATTGAATTCTGGGAAATCTTTAATTTCTTTCTTTCTAGCTGACCCCAGTAGCCATTTAGTGGAGAGTTGTTCAATTCCCATGAGTTTGTAGGCTTTCAGTTTGCTTCTGTTGCTGATGAAAACCAGCTTTAGTCCATGATGATCTGATAGGTTACAAGGAGGTTATTTTAATTTTCTTTTATCTGTTAAGGCTGATTCAGCATGTGATCAGTTTTGAGGAAAGTTCTATGAGAAAGTATATTTCTTAGAAGGAGATATATATATATATATATATATATATATATATTCTTTTGTGTTTAGGTAAAATGTTTTGTAAATATCTGTTAGGTTCATTTGAGTCATAGAGTGTTTTAGATCTGTTATTTCTGTATAGCTTTTGTTTGAATGACCTGTCCATTGGTGAGAGTAGGGTATTGAAGTCTCCTACTATCAGTGCATGGGGTTCAATGTGTGATTTAAGTTTTAGTTATGTATCTTTTACAAACGAGTGTGCCATTGAATTTGAAGCATAGTTGTTTAGAATTGAGAAGTTATCTTGTTGTATTTTTCTCTCAGTGTGTATGAAGTGTCCTTCCCCATCTCTTTTGATTAATTTAGATTTAAAGTCTATTTTCTTAGGTATTAGAATGACTACGCCAACTTAATTCTTGGGCCCATTTGCTTGAAAAATCTTTTTCCAACCCTTGACTATGAGGTAACATCTATCTTTAATGCTGAAGTGTGCTTCTTGTGTGCAGCAGAATGATGGATACTGTTTTCACATTCATTTTGTTAGCCTGTGTATTTTTATTAGGGAATGGAGACCATTGATATTGAGAGACATTAATGCCCAAGGATTATTAATTCCTATTGTTTTGTGGTGGTAGTGTGTGTAGTGTGTGGGTGTGGGTGTGGCCCCAGCCCAGGGCTCAACCTGGAGGTTCCTAGGGATTCACTGGTGAGAGTCCACATTCAACCCCTGATTGACAATGGCAATAACAAAATGCTCCTTCTTGGGAACTGTCTGTGTGCCTGGGCGAGCTCCCTTCTGATTATTGTTTCCTAAGCCTCCAGCCCACTGTATGGTGCTACCACATTCAAGGCAGGCCACTCTCTCCAAATTTGCTACTGACCCACATGCCAATTGTCTCTAGAAACACCCTTAAACACATCCTCAGGATGCATTACACAAGTCTTGGATGTCTCTGGTCCAGTAAAGCTGACAGGTAAGATTCACTCTAACAGTTTTGATCCTAACTAATAATAATGATCCTTGGGGCTCTATGTTCGTGTTGAACCATTTAAAGAAGTAGGAGCCTCTTCCAGTCTGTGTGAATTGAATTTGGTCTGAGAAGTTTTTCCCCAGTCATCACACCTGGGATGAACTTGACATGGTCTGCAGCAAGCTCGCTTGGAGTCCTTGGACTGGCTTGCCTGGTGTGTGGGTCTACAGAGTTACAGAGCTTCTCCTGATCACTGCTTCGGTCAGGACAGGTCTGGAGCCTTGGTCTTTAGAACCTAGCCTTAATCTTAGGTGGATGGAGACAAGACCTGGAACTTGAGTTTGCCTGGAGGGTGGAGCCATCATGGCTAGCCTTCTGATGATTCAGAATTAGAGTCCAAGCTCTCAGAGGATTGCCTGCAACCTGGGACTGCAAGAAGTCACTTGGAACACAGAATACTATACCTAGCAAAAAAGTAAAAAAAAAAAAAAAAAGTTGACCATAGTCTACACTCTTCTTCCATATGTGAAAGGTGTCTCTCTTCAGATCGCACAGTATGAGTTGGGAGATGTGGTTCAGCTATTGTGGTGTTCTGCCACAGTGTGTTTTATCCCCTCTTCACTTCATCTGTGTTCTAATTTCTTACCTGAATTTTTCTACTTTCATAAAATTATCTTTATGAGTGATGGTTGCTCTGACTGAGGTTTCTTCCAGAGAGGAGCACTGAAAAGTCCATTCTGCCATCCTGAAAATGTCACTCCTTGGCATTTAGTTTTTTTAAATTATCCCACAATGCATCAGTTCAAGTTTACTGTCCCCTTAACTTTCCCAAACCAGTGATACTTAAATGTCCTTTGTGACTCTCTAGCTTTATAATTCGATGACACAATACTAAAGAAAAGAAGGTTAGGGCATAAAGAAAGAATTTAGTGGGGGTTGAAACATGCTAGGCATTTAACAAATTAATACTTTTATGTATGTAAGTAAATGTGATAAAATTATGTTCTTCATGCAATAACGATGGTATTTGTGGACTACACCAAGTCATGATGTCTTTCTCGGTGAAATAAGAGACCTGTTCAATGCCATTTGGTTCCAATCTTGTCAGCCAGTCTCTATTTGTATACACTTGTTTGAAGACAAGGTCAAATTTCTAAATGCGATGGCCTTCCTGAATTCGAGGTTTAAGCCAAATGTCCCTGTTTGACTCCAGTTATTTAGTAGCAAATTAGAATAAACTGCATACACAGCTACCAGCTTCTATTCATCCAGACTGCTACACTTTCGGCAGCTTCCAGCTCAACTGAAATGGCTGTCAATTCGAGGACATGAACAGATGACCATTCCAGAATCTTGGAGGACATTGACCAGTGGAGTTTACTACATTCCAGAGTCTTAAGACCAAGAACGCTGCCTCAGGGATGAACTTCTCCGCTTTTCAGTAGGATTGAATTTAGACACTGACAACTTGGTCATAACCCAGATTCCTGCATTGAAAACAGCACAGCAATCGTAAAGTGAACACATGTCTGACTTACAGGATTAAGCGTCTTTCTGGTGTTTTGTTCATGCACTGGTGACAAGATGAATATGGCCAAAACACAGTTTGGTTCTTAGATTGATATAAAATTTAAAACTTAGTTCTTTCTTTCATGTCGACTATATTTAGACATAGTTGGCAGGCCATATGGATGTTTTGCTAGTTCTTTATTTCTTTATTAAAAAAGAAAAGCACAGGCTAACACCAGTGCTTTCACATTAGTGCACGTTTCAATGCTAGGCATTTAGGCGCCTCGCAGGATGCCTCCGGCGCTCATATAGAGAAAATAATCTTTTCTCTCTCAGTGGCACCTTGGACATACACCTGCCTGTTTAACATCAGGCATACAAAAGAGGAGATGCTGATGAATTGGGTGCTGTCTAGACAATTCTACTACCACACAGTGTTGCTCTGTTGGTTGCCATGGTAATGAGCAAATAAGCTCTTACAGCCCTGCTCAATAATGGGTTGTGAATACTTCCTTTACAATAGGCAATTTTCCTTTCCTTGAAATGAGGATCGCTACAAACAATCTAACTGAGGCGTAGACATAGAACCACAGCACCCAGTACTGTTTCAGAACTCGAGCTAAATGCCATACTTAAACATTCCCTGTCAAAACAACTCATTTGCTCTGTCATTTCCATCAAAGAGTCTGTCATTAGGCAGAGGGGCCTGAGACAACAGTACAGAGTCCTTTTCTGGTTCATGTTAGCTTTTCTGTCATTCAATAACTCTTGGATTCCTTCTCTGCCCTGGCCCGAGGCTGGCCTCTGAATCACACAGCTGAATAAAGGCATGCTTTTCTTCAAAGAACAGATAGATTTGGGGTAGCAAGCGAGGCCAACAGCTCATTAGGACATGGGATGCAAGATGTTTCTGGGATTCATAAATATAGAAAATACAGTTCTTAAGGGGTATAGAAAGCACAGGATACACCATCTGAAGGAAAGCAGGAGGTATCCCAACCAAGAGGGGAAAGCAAACCAAAAGAGGGGCACAGAGAATTCAATACCTCAGCGGTACAAGAAAAACTACCACATCCCAGTCAGCTTTCATAAGAAAACCTGGATGAGGTAGAAACATAGGATGTGACTCATTGGGGGACAAAGCAAGAGGCAAATAGGGTTCTAATCTATTACTTATTTCCATTTGCAGAGTTGACAATAACCTAGAAGAAGCAAGAAGAGAGGTGGGCAGGAAAGCTTAACAGGTTTGTGTAAAAGTCAGTTGTCGGCAAAACTCCAGGGTCTTGTGAGTTGTTGCCACTCTTCTTATCCATTGTGAAATCTTCTGGTGCTCCCCACAGCTGGTGCTCCTCACAGCTGGTGCTCCTCACAGCTGGTGCTCCCCACTGCTGGTGCTCCCCACTGCTGGTGCTCCCCACATCTGGTGCTCCCCACAGCTGGTGCTCCCCACTTCTGGTGCTCCCCACTGCTGATGCTCCCCACTGCTGGTGCTCCCCACAGCTAGTACTCACCACAGTGATGCTCCCCACAGTTGGTACTCCCCACAGCTGGTGCTCCCCACAGCTGGTGCCCCAGCTGCTGGTGCTCCCACAGCAGATCCCCCACAGTTGGTTGCTCCCAGCTGGTGCCCCCCTTCTGGTGCTCCCCTGCAGATGTTCCCCACTGCTGGTGCTCCCACGCTTGGGCGGTACTCCTACAGTGATGCTCTCCCCCCACAGTTGGCAATCCCACAGCTGGTGCCTCCCCACAGCTGGTGCTCCCCACACAACTGGTGCTCCCACTGCTGGTGCTCCCCCACTGCTGGTGCTCCCCACTGCTGGTGCTCCTCTTCTTAAACACTTCAGAGCTGAAATCCAACTGGGCACAGAATCAGATAACGCTTCCCATGTACCCTTGCAGCTAGATATGGTTATGGCATGTGTGCAACTTCAGGCTTTCCCCATTCCTCATCTCCCTTTGTTGAATATACTTAGGTAAAAGTATATCCCAAAAGAAAAGGAACTAACTTAGGTGATAAGAAGGAAGCCCAGTGTTAAGAAGATACAGAAAGAGTCCCAACTCCAGGGTGTTCTGTGACTCTTAATTATCTGTATGAAAAGCCCAGGACAGCGAGTCTGTATTAGTTATTTGTCTCAGCTGTAACAAAATGCCCGACCAAGCAATGTAAGCGAGAAAAGGTTGGTTTCGGCTCAGGGCTCCAGGTCATTGTCTGTAACGTTAGGAGAGTATGATGGCCAGAGTGATGGCGGCTGGTCACGTTGTATCCACACGCAGGAAGTGGGGAACTAATGCTTGCACTCAGCTGCCTTTCTCCCATTTATTCACTCAGAGACTTCGGTCATGGAATGGTAGCATCTACATTTAAGGTGGGTTTCCCACTTCAATTAACCTAATCAAGGTAATCCTTCACAAACAGGCCCAAAAAGGTCTCGACAGTATTTCTAAATCCCACGCAGCTGTCAATCAATATTAACGATCATGGAGTGTGATAGAACGCCTCTGGAAGCACTTGGTCAAATTCACAGACTTTAGATAGCAAAGTAGGGCTCTTACCTCAAGAAATCTGATTTTTTCAAGATCATGGTATTATATATGGTAATACATGTCACTCCAAGAAATGAAGAACTGCAGACAGTAGATCTGTGTTTCCCAGGAACTGGGGTTCGGGAGGCAGCAGTGAGTTGGTGGACACAGTAGGGTTAGGGCAGAGAAACTCTCCCTGGGATAGTGCAATGGTGGATACCGGTCATGATCCATTCAAACCTCGGCTGTGCATCCTAGAAGCAAACAGTAATACAAACCATGGACATTAGTTGTAATGATAGAGCGACATTGGCTCATTAATTGTATTGAGTGCATCACACTAGAACAAGGCGTCAACAGCAGCAGAATTCTGGAGGGGGAGCCTTGTATGGAGAGACTCATAGGCTTTGTGATTTATTTTCCTGTAAACCTAAAACCATTCTAAAACTAGCCAATCATAAAATTTAAACTAAAAAAAACACTTGAACAGAAGTAAGCATTTAGTAAGTTGTTATTATTACTATTTCTTCCTATGCAAACAAGAACCAAGGATTTTTTTCCCCCCTTAAAAACCAGCCAGGACAACTTAACTTACATTAGAGTTTAAGGGAAAGAGGGCATAAAAGTCAACAGAGGGTGTTTCTTCCCAGTAGAGACTTGTGCGTTTTCCATGATTATGAGACTTTAAGCATCTTCCTCAGTGTGTCCCTGAGGCCAGACCTACATGTGTGAGCTGCCCTTTTCTCCAGGGCTGGGATTCAGCTACAGATGCTCTTTTTCTTTTCATGGCTGTATCTGCTGTTTCCCAGGGAGCTGAAGACATGGAACAGCCAATTAAACAGGACATAGCCAGTGCCCTTGGGAAAGCCACAGAGGAAACAGACGGTGTTTGTTTCTCACACATCTGGGGATGGGGCATATGCTGAAAGCAGTGTATGACCCCTAACCCCAGATTCTCAAAAAAATCAAAAGCAAACTCCCAAGCCTCACAACAACTCAAAACAAATAAACAAAAAAAATGTAGTTTTATATATAAAAACACTGTCCTTCATACTTACTATGTATGCAAGAGATGTGTCACAAAGCCTGTGAAAATTCAGATAGATGACTACTTAACCCGGGCCAGGGTAGAGGGAACCTGGGAATTCTTCATGCCAAGGGCTTAAAGTCCAAATGCCCAGCCCACCCAGCTCATCCCAGCTCATCCCAGCCTCTCACTGGCTACTGTTAGGCACAACTTGGGGATCTTAGGTACCAGGGAGCCATGAGGCGAGCTGCTACTGATAAGGAATGTGGGTGCTTCTAGGGATTCAGAGCCTGAATCCCAGATTTTACTAGGAAATCTCCCTGGTTCCTAGAATTCTAGCATCCTGGGACTTCATTTTTTTTTTCTTGAGGCAGGGTTTTTCTGTGTAGCCCTGACTGGCCTCAAACCCATTCTGTAGACCAGGCTGGCCTAGAACTCAAGAGATCTGCCTGCCTTTGCTCTTCAAGTGTTGGGATAGAAGGCATGAGCCACCATGCCTAGCTGACTTCAAACACCTATTGGAAGCCCCAGAGAAAATGGGAAGTCCCCCCCCCATAAATGGCGTCACTGTCACAGCATTTGTTTCATTTGCATGCAAGAGCTGGACTACTCTACAGTGTGCAAAAGCTGCTGTTTATCATCCATATCCTTACAGGTGGCTATTCAAGTCACCGCATTGTTTTGTTTTGCTTTTTTAGTAATACAAACAATGATAAAACTGATGCCCAGTGGCCAAGAAGTGGGTGTGCTTTTCTAAGGTAGACTCTAATAAGTGGAATTACTGAGTTACTAAATTGGTGTTTGTTTGAATAGGTGTTACCAAATTGTTCCAGACAGTGCCCAAGCCAAATTGCCTGCCTCTATAGAGCACACGTTCACAGGGTCACAGGCAACAATGGTTCAAAGCACAAGATCTGAGCACAAGGTCTGAGGACATACTGCATGCCAGGACTTACTAGTTCTGGGACCTTGGGCAAGACTATATGTTCATATATGTTCATGCCTCAGCTTCCACAAACACAGGCCGCCAGTACAGTGTTTCCTCACATTAAGTTGTTCTGGGGCCACTGTACACTATTTGATCAACACCCTAGGGTTGGGGGATTTAGCTCAGTGGTGAGCGCTTGCCTAGCAAGCGCTTAGGCCCTGATTGGTCCCCAGCTCCAAGAAGAAAAAAAAACCAAAAAAAAAAAAAAACCTTCACTGGCTTCAGCCTGAGCCTCTAGTTTTTTTTTTTTACCAAAGGAGATCACAGTTCCACCCCCAACTCCCTCTGTGAGTCAGGATTTTTCCAGACCCAGAGGTTAAATGCCTGCCAGGCTCATTTACCTCACACTTCTGTGTTTCTCTGTGATGCAAAGCCAGTGGGGCCCTGGCTGAGGGGCCACCAGTGACTGTTTGTACAACAGCCTTGGCTAATGTAAACAGCTGAGTGCAAGCTACAGCATCTAAGAGGCCTCGGGGAGTTTGAAAGCATTCTTGGAAGAGGCTGGTTTCATGAATATTTAAAAGGTAAAATGCCTCCACCCTGGTCCCAGGTGTAAGACCATCCCTGGGGGTTAGAGGCTCAGGGCAAATCACACAAAGCCAGCTGCCCCCAAAATGCATGTGGAATTGGGTAAAAATGAACGAACATTCACTCGAGAGGGACAGGAAGGTGAAAGAACGTGGTAGCTTCCGGATGTTTGTAAAACTGGAAAGGACGTCAGGAGACAATCAGGTTCTGTTAACCCCGACACCAGCTTGAAGGACTTAAAGTCTCTTGTTCCTGCTCCCCTGCCATTAAAGGAGGGAGACCAAATGGAAGAATCTGGGGTGTTTTCATGAAGGATGCTATCTCTCACATAAGCAGGTATCTTACAGACTACCAAGTCTAGCTGTTCTCAAAGGAGTCATAACAATACGAAATAGTTCTTCTAAGCAAATCTTTATTATAAAGGACAGGGTTACCCAGAGGGAGGCAGGGCACCCTTAGATCACACAAATGTGTCTCATTATACTGCCAGTGTCCTTCCCACATGTGATCCTCTCTCTTTAGTATACATGATAAGCCATCTGAACAAACCAACGCCCATCTTTATGCTGAAGCACCGGAAGCATGGATACCTTGTCAGTCCGTTAGCCTGCACTGTGGTCAGGGCAATCAATAGAGCTGTTGGTTAAGAACAAAAGTTGGGACTGTCACTAGCCTTCATTCAATTCCAAGTCCTATACTCCTTTTTAGTTAATTAATTTATTTTTACTTATTCACTTTACATCCCACTCACTGCTTCCCTCCCAGTCACCTCCTCCTTCCTCTCTTCCCCTTCTCCTCTGAGCAGATAGGGGCCCACTGGGTATCCCCCCATCCTGGCACTTCAAGGCTTTGTGAGGCTAGGTGCTTTCTCTCCCATTGTCTGGACAAGGCAGTCCAGCCAGAAGAACATATCCCATAGTCAGGCAACTGCTTTTGAGATAGCCCCCATTCCCGTTGTTAGGGACCTACATGAAGACCAGGCTGCTCATCTGCTACACATGAGCAGAGAGGCCTAGGTTCGGCCTGTGTACGTTCATTGGCTGGTGGTTCAGACACTCAGAACCCCAAGAGTCCAGGTTAGTTGACTGTTGGTCTTCCTGTGGAGTTCCTAACCCCTCCAGGCCTGCAATCCTTCCTCCTATTCATCCATAAGAGTCCCCAAGCTCTAGCCATTGTTTGGCTGTGGGTGTCTGTATCTGTCTGAGTCAGCTGATGGGTAGAACCTGACAGAAGACGACATGTTCCTGTCTGCAAGCCTAACAGAGCATCATTAGTGTCAGGGATTGGTGCTTGCCCACGGGATGGGTCTCACGTTGGACTGTTTATTGGTTGGCCATTCCTTCAGTCTCTGCTCCATTCTCAATCCCTGCATTTCTTATAGACAGGATGTTTTGGGTTGAGAGTTTTATCACTCTACTAGGGTTCCTGCCCGGCCACAGCAGGCAGCCTTCCCAATGCTGTGAGTCACAGCTAAGAACACTCTCATTGATTCTTGAGTGCCTCCCCATCCCACGTCTCCATCTCTTCTGAGATGACCCCTACCTTGCCCCCCTCAGTCAGATGCAGATTTCCATTCATGCTCATGGTCCTCCAGCCATCCCCTCTGCCCCTCCTCACCCCTGACCACAAACTTTCCCACTCCCCTCCTGATCCCCTCTCTCACCCAGTTCCCTCCCTCCATCTGCCTTCCACAGCCATTCCATTCCCCCTTCCATCTGAGACTCAAGCATCTTGCTTGTGCCCTCCTTCCTGTTCAGCCTCCTCGGGTCTGTGGAGTACAGGAGACTGGGTTCCCTCACTCAGGATGATATTCTCACGTTCTATCCATTTGCCTGCAAAATTCATGGTGTCTTTGTTTTTTAATGGCTGAATAATATTCCGTTGTGTAGATGTACCATATTTTTTAAAAAAAATTCCATTCTTCAGTTGAAAGACACTTGCTCAACTAGCAGCCTTATTCATAATAGCCCAAATCTAGAAACAACCTAGATGTAACATAGATGTCCCTTCACTGAAGTCCCATACTCTTTTTTTTTCTCGGAGCTGGGTATTGAACCCAGGGCCTTGAGCTTGCTAGGCAAGCGCTCTACCACTGAGCTAAATCCCCAACCCGAAGTCCCATACTCTTAACTTCTCCTTAAACACTTGACAACTGGGCAAGGCCTATGGGTCCTGAAAATAATTCCCACTTGTACGGAGCCATTCAGGTTTACTTGTTATATTGTATCAAAATGTAATCCAGCTCTCGTGGGTTTGGTGACATATCCCTGAGCCACTGGAAGAACATTCAAGTTCAAGTTTCCCCTCGTCCCAGTTTCTCTTTGACAAATGGAGGTGATAAGGCATATTGATGAGCTAGCCAGCCTACTGATTACTCAGATTGTCAACACCAAGTTGTGATCTATTCTGTGCTGAATTGGTTTCTATAAATTTGATACAAAAGTCAGTATTTCCTGATTTTAAATTGCTTTTCTTTTTCACCACTCCTTGACTTTGAGTTGCTTTTTTTTTTATTTATGCTTCAATTTACTCTCTTTGTCATTTCTCCTGAGAGTCTAGTTTACGGAAGTACGCTAGTTAAATATCCTTGCATAGCTGCAAAACACAGCTGTAGTAGGAAATGTGTGCAACATTTAAAGCTTATCTCCTCAATTCACAGGAGGGGTGGCTGGCCTGCGCATTCCCTGGGGAGACTAACTGGGGAGTGAGAACAGGAAGTGTAGGGGTCACGACCTCTGTTTGTCACTGCCATACGCAGGCTTAGTGTATAGAACTGGCCTTACTATGAGTACAAGCAACACACATCACAGACAAGAAAACAGAATCAGCCCCAAGGGTGGCTCTCCTGCCTCTGAACTACTCACCGTACTCTTAGTGCCATAGACCTTAGTCTTGAGTGGAAAATGGAGCATGCCCAATAAATGTTTCATGAACTAAATGGCTGGGGTTTGATTCTTACTCTGGCCTTAGCCAGGAGTAAGAATACTGGAGACAGAGTAGGTATAATGTATCTGACTGATCACGAAATTATCCTTCTCCGGACACAGGAACTCCTTGTCTCTGGCTCCTACTTCCGGTCTCTTCTCTCTTTCCAGCAGAGATATTTTTCCCCTTAGCATCCTGTCTCTTCTTGTATAGCTGAGTTTTCTTCCCACCAAGTTCAGAACACCTGGATCGCCCAGGAAAGTTTCATTTTATACGTTTTATACTGGGAGAAACGTTCTATACTGGGAACATCTGTGAAAAACTCTCATCACAGAGGTCTACACATTCACAAGGCTCCCGGGAGCTAGAAGGGGTGATTGTTTTCTATATGCCAAAAGTGGGTCTACGCTGGCCAAATATCTTAACCCAATCAAAGCTGAAAAGGCTACAACCGTCTGTTCTCTGAACAAGCTTCTGCCACCATTACTGCAAAATGTCTTCCATTTTCAGTTAAGACACGTACTTGCAGAGCATCAACCATCACCAGGAGTCCACAGAGCATCTCCATGCCACAGTGATTTTTACCGAAACTCCTACCTTCATTACCACCACCACCACCCCTGTCAAGAGAGCTGGGGCACAGCGAAAAGCTACAAGTCAATGATGAGTGAGAATCGCAGCCATGAACCCAGTGCTATCAGTTTGCTCAATGGACAAGGTACCACAGTGCCCTCTACTCCTGTCTCACAGTTGCGTGCATCTCTCTCGCCTCATGGAAGAAGTTTCTTCCTACACTGAGTGATGGATAACCCAGAAACACAGAACTCTTCAGGTTGCAGGGGGAAAGTGGCGTAGAGTACTCAGACCGGAAATGAGGCTTCTCCATCCCCTCACTCCAAGGCTCGGGACCGTTTTGTAAGAGGGGCCGGAAAGTCTAAGAGCCAGGAGTCAGGGAGGACGAGAGTGAAGCGGTATTCTCTGGACACGGCAGGATGCTGCACTATGGTCCCATAGCGCTGTGGTCGCCTGCCTAGGATCAGGGCAGTCGACGTTCAGCATGAGGTGTGCAGGGGCTCACAAGCTCCTATCCCTAGCTGTGGAGGTGTTGACAGTTGGTGACTTCTGGAGGGAGGGGAGATACTTTTTCCCTTAAGGATGTGGCCTCCTCATAGCTTGACATGGCTTCAGGGAATGGTCCCCCACTCGTGAATATTTGCGCAGCACAAATTGGACTTTGTGGGCTATATTTTAAAAGGAGAGTCGAGTAGATGAAGACGTGGGAGGGGTTACATGAGATCTGGAAGGCGTTAAGGAGAGAAGCGGGACGAGTAGGCTCAAAATACGTTGTATTATGAAGTTCATAGCAAAGTAACACAAATATTATAATAAAAATAAAAATTTTGGTGAAAATTAACTAGCAGAGAAAAGACTTGTCAGTTCTTCTCTCCTCTCCTCTCCAGCTCAAGGGATAGATTCTGCGCGCCCCACGAGTCTGTGACATCATCAACCACCAAGTGGCTTGGAGTGTGAATGGCTGAAGGAGGTAATCACTGAAGGTTATCCTAACCCTTCTGATAGCGTGCCACTTGGAAACCTTCCGTCCAAGAAGTAGTTACGCTAAGCAAAGATAGCTGCCTTTGGCTGTTAGGCACTCACGACATTAGCCAGACAGCAGTTCTATTGGCCTAAAGAAAATCCCAGGCACAGTTTAAGTGTGCACCGAAATAACTATCCACAGGAGGGGAAGCAACCCAACACCAGGAAAGACATTACTTCCAACGGCAAAGGAGAAGGCTAGGGGGAAAAGCAGCGTTTAAGTCATGGTTCGTGTGCCAGGGCAGCAGTGCCCCCTTGCATCTCTGTACAAATTGGGAAATCCAAGCCAGAAAGTTGTCATGGGGTACAGGGAGGTGTAGGGCAGGATTTAAAGGGGCAATGCTAAGAGGCTCAGAGATCAGGGAGCCAGGCACCGCCTTGCCCCGTGCTGCTCACTCTGGGGGAGGGGGGGGTTCGTCCTCCTCACCTGCAGTTGCTCATTTTTTCCAATGTCTGAAAGAGGAGGTCAAACCTGGCCACGCTGAAAGCGGAATGATCACAGGAACCTTCCTGAGAAGTCCAAAAATATCTACCGTCCCGCAGGCAGCTGTCTGCCCAGGCTTTTTAATCAGGCCGTTCTACTACGAACAGTTATCACGGTGTGGATCCTTGGAACAGTGGACGTGAACTAAGTGAAGATCAATACGCGGGTCACGGTGAACATTTTATTGACAGTTTCGGTTCCCATCCGTTCGATCTTTTTTTTCTGTTCTCTCGGCGTTCTTTGAACTTCCGGGTCTGCGGGCTAATTTTCAAGACAGGCAAATACTCTGGAGGCTTTGCTTATGATCCCATTACACGAAAGTTGCACAACCGTGTTAAACGGAAAAATTATTCCGTAATAAAAGCCTTCTAGGAATCCAGAAATGTAGCTTCCTGAGTGTGGCCCAAGATGAAGTCACCTTATGCCGGATCCTGGGCTGTCATAACTGACTTAAGGCACTAGGATGAGAAGCCACTGAGAGAGTTCACATCTTTCCTGTGAACTCTCTGTCTCCACGGAAGATGCCTGTGTCCTTCAGAGGACACCAGAGCCTTGTTGTCTCCCGAGAGTCACTGCCAACATGTTACCCAACATCTGCCATGTGTTTCTTTGAACATTTATGCCTTCCTGTCTGTGCTAACTATTTAATCCTGCATCTCACTGCTTAGAGCTTAGACAGTTTCAGAAGTCTTACTGGCCTCCCAGAATCTGGTCTTTTCTTCCTTGTATCTGTCCTAAACTCAGCTTCCCACCAGGGTTCAAGAGAAAGGTGTCCTTCCATATACATGAACTATATATTTCAATATATAAGGTATATATACCTTATATTTTCGCTGTATTTCGTGCTCCTCACTGGCACATGACACTATCATTTATAAAGGGCAAGGAAAAAACCAGCTACATTGGCACATAATGGATAAGTTACATGAAAATGCCTTGTATTCAGATGTATTATTCCAATGTAAAGAGATTTTTTAAAAAAAAGGTCAAGCACATTTGGGAAGCATTTGTAATAGGCTTTATACATATTCTTATGGTTCCAGTCTCATAAAAGTTTCAATTTGGCACTGGGTCAAGGTGGTGTTCTGAGAACATGAGATTCTGTATACTTTTGCTCTAAACCCTGAAAACTGACAGGAAAAACTTAACATCAAGAAATCCATAAATATATATAAATTTCCAAAAGAGAAAAGGATGGACAAGGAATAATAAAGAAGTCAGAGCCTGGAATGCACTCAGAAGTGACTCGCTCTGAGGAATGCCAGGCAGATCTAGAACTCAGACACAGTAGACGTGAGTGAGTAGATGTTTTCTCAGTCAGTGACCAGGATGCTGGGTTTAGACTGTGCTTGGAGCAGTCAGGTGTTTGGTGTTTATTCCCCAGTTTTCTTGGTCTGAGCAGTTTTGTCCATGTGTTGTTATTTTTTGACTACTAAATTTGTTCTTTGACAACATCATCCATGTATATAACACATCCTGAATACACTCTCCCCTCCACCCTCTGTCTCCATCAGACCCCATCAGCTTCCTTCTACAAAATTCCTTCCCCAGGTTCTTGTCTTTTTCTCGGTTAATGGTCCAATTAGCTTAACCAGGGCCTCCTGGGAAACCATGTTTGCAGCTTTCCACTGGAGTTAGTGGAGTCACCAGTGGGTACCCAACTAAATTAATGACCGTCCATCTATCAGAATCTACCCGTGGCCAATAGTTCAGCAAGAAGGGCGTGATGAGTCAGCTTGGTTGTTAACCGAGCACATCTGGAATCCGCTAAGACCCAAGGAGACCAGCACACCTGTGAGGGGTTTCCATTTTTGGACCATCTGAGGTAGGAAGGCCACCCCTTCTGATGGTAGCCCACATAGAAGAAGGAGGCATTTTGGTTTGGGCCTGCTTGCCCTCCATCTTGCTGGCAAGTTCGTGTCTTCTGTGCAGAGGCATTCCTTCCCGGTATTAGAACCAGCCTATCTGAGGTTCAAAATAAACCTGAAAACCATCGGGGAAACCCACACTGAACAACTACCAGACTCTTGGCCTTTCCATCTGGATGAAACACTGTTAGACTAGCTGGTCTGTAGGCCGCTTAACAGACCCCCTTCTAATATATATTCATTTGATCAGTTCTGTTGGTATAGAAAACCCTGACTAATACAGAGTGTTGTGGTCCCATGAACCTGTCCTCCATTCTGACAGATTGTTGATATGGCCGGTCTTGTGCAGGCCCAGTGCAAGAAACCATGGCTGATGCTCATTCACAGTAACAATAATTGTGTTACGCCCAGAAGATGGTGTCCCCTAGTCCTCGTCACAGGATTTTACCTGTGCTGGATGCCTGCGTTAGAAAGACAAGGTAATGACTGATGGCTGTTGATACCTAAGAGTAGTGGAGAGAAATACGGATCATGGCCTGCGGTGCTCGGAGCAGGCCCATCTTTTCAATGAAGTCTTTCTTATTTCCGCCAGGCTCGTTAGGCTCCCATCTGCTCTACATCCAATGTATCTTCTGAGCGCCTCCCCGGCAGCAATTACCACATTGCACTGTGTTTGATGGCGGAAAGAGCCATAAAAACATAGCTGTCATTGCATTGGGTGTCATAACTTTGGTACCACAGCAGCTGCTCTATTGCTACTGTGAACAATTCGAAGGTGCTTTTCACTAGATTGTCTTAGTCTCCACTCTGAGAGACACTTAGGAACATAGCCAGTAACGGTAGGTATGAGAAATACTGATTACAGATCAGCCTGATGTAACCAAGCGAAAGTCTAGACATCTCACAGGGAAAGTGTGTAATTGAAAACGGGAGGTCCATCCTAGAAAGTTACTATGGTTTCGACGCATGATATGAATATATGATTTCTTACTGCCATTCAAATAGCACAGAAAATAGATGATTCAGCTCATCTACACATAGTCTCCCTCTTGTCTTTTCAGTGTAATGTGCTTTACTCTATTATTCTAAACGTATAGAAACTGTATTTTTAAAGAAATTATGAGGGTGATTTTTGGGGAATTCATTTTTATCAGTACAGATGAATTAAGTCAAAACAAACTCACAAAGAGTCACCCAGACCAGACGCACTGTGTGAAATCCCCCTTGCATCCACCAGGAAATTGTCGTTGGCGAGATAGATGTCTATCAGTAAGAAGAGACCTGAAACCCTGCGAGCAAGTGAGAATGGCCTTAGACTCAGCAATTGTCCGCAGAACGTGTACCAATTTGTCTCTGATAGCAGGTAAGTCGGTAAATGATGGTGCATGTGGGCGCAGGAAACAGATTGTCCTTGAAAGAGCACCCTAGGCATAAGTCACATCAGGCATGAAGGAAGGCAGGTCAGTGAAGACAGCTCCTTCAGTGTGTAAGAGGAGGCGAGCGTAGCTAGCGCTCTCTCTCTCTCTCTCTCTCTCTCTCTCTCTCAGGTCTCAGGCCTGTGATTCAAGGCTCCAGGGTGTGATATCCTCTCAGAGTGACAACACATTGGATGGTGAGTCATTGGTTAGCATCTGGCAGAAAAACCGTGAGAGGAGAGTCAGCAAAGAAGGAAAGTTGTAGAGCAATAATTACCGTCAAGTGCTGGTGAGACTCGGACAGCATAAAGCCTGTTCCAGTTGTCGGTTACTCTTCTCAGGATGGCTCAGATACATGGCCAGTTGGCTAGTCCTGGCGTCCGACTAGAAGCCCAGTGGGGGCTGCCATCTGGGATCCTCTTTGCCATGGGGACTGCTGGGACATCCTCACACCTTGGCTGCTAGCTCCAACTGTGTGTCCCAAGAAACGAGCAGTCTGGGTCCAGAAACTAGGACAATATGGTGTTTTCTATATCCTATTATTCAAGCAGCCATGGAATTCCCGAAATTTCAAGAAAATGAAAAACTGACTGCTCCTCTTAAAGGACCATCAACCACGGCACAGCGTTCTGATTCGCCACACACCTCAATACTCGGCACACGAAATTCTATTCTTTGCAGCATTTTTATAAACAAAAAGGGTTGGGAATAAGCTAAATGTCCTTACTGGGGTCCTAAATGAGTAAATTAACTTAATTTTGTAAAGCAAAACACTGCATACCCATAAAAATAAAATAGAAATATTTTCATGTAGTATGGAAATGGCATCATGCACAAAAATCCAATTTTTTTTTGTTCTAGGTTAATTAGCTGTAATTCATATGATGCAAAAGTCACTGTTTGAGCCATTTTGAAACACAAAACCCAGTGAATCCCAGTATATTGGATTCAATGTCCAGTTATTAACCCCATCTAATTCTAGAACCCAGGCATCATTTCTGAAAGAATCCTATTACACAGTAGGCCGTCGTCCTCCATTCTGCCCTCTGTCTGGCCCTAATACCGGTCATCTGAAGTCAGGACAGGAAAGTCTAAGGCTGTTCCATTCCTTGCTTCCCTAAGGGCCACTAGCAACAGTAGCTTAGAAGCAGTTTGTCATCTTCAACCCACTTCAGCACAGGGAGAGAGGGTCAAACCTTCGGATGGCCTCCGTGTCCATGAGTGTCCCAGAGGTCTCCACCACACACCTGTCACATTGTCACCCGGTGCCTTTAGAAATCATAAGTTAAACATCTAGCAGTGTCAGCGTTGCACACAGATGAGTATAGGCAGTGAGGAGTTTGGGGTTTGATTCTCATTATTGCTATAATACATCAGTTACAGCCTGTGGTTTTCCCCACTCGGTCAACTAAGGTCACAGATTTTTTTTCAAAAACAGTGAGCCTCAATTTAATACCTGCAATTTAATAGGCACGGAATTTACATATATTTGGCTTTCCTTAAAGTATGAGGGGAGGAGGCAAGGTCCAGCCATTGGCAATAATCAGGTGGAGATGACAGGTGGGGGCTCTTCTGAAAAAGTCACACACACTCACACACACACACACACACACACACACACACACACACACACACACACACACATGAGTGCACTTGGGTGGCCTGTTTGACTAAGGAATTAGCTGCCTGGCCTCCGACAGTCCTACACACCAGGATCCTCTGTGGAGAGTGGTCAGAAGCTCACCTTTTCTTTTACCATGCTTCAAGCACAAAGTTCTCTAAATACAAAACTGTGTCATTAAGTGTTTGTTTGTCTACAACAAATAGTCTTGATTTCTCAGCACTCGAAATGAAGAATGGTTGCTATCCCAAAAAGTCCAGCAAAAATTAAAAGGTTTCAGAGTGTGTGGACAATAACTGAGTCTGACTATTTTGAAGGGGATCCAGATACTTCTGTGTCGCATGGCGAATGGCCAGTACATGGTGGGGCCTCATCAGTACACACGAGCTCACTTGCAGTATGACCAGAATGAAGAGCTATAAGAGGGGAGTAATTCCAGCAACACAAATATTTCAGAAGTATAACTCTGTGCGTATGTTTATATCTGCCTCTCATACAGACAGACTCTCTCCTGACAGTGACTACAGAGAAAGGGGTATTTGCCGTACAGAAAGGCTGGGAAAGCACAGCGGCTCTGAATGATTCCACAGAACGGGACGGCTGAAGGTTCAGGCTCTTAAAGCCGGGTGGGGAAAGATCCAACTGAATCATGGGAACGCTCTTTCCGAGGAGCAGTGGACTCCCTTGCAAAGCGTATACTTTGAGAAATGTGAGCAAGTAAGGGTGAGGTCCCCAAAGCGAGCTCAAAAACATCAGACCAGAGAACGAGAGCCCGTAAAGGGGGCAAGGGGCAAGTCCGTGTGAGTGAATTTCTGATAAAGGGGGAGGGGCGAATTCAAGTCCAGGCGACTGAGTTTCTTGATGGAGAAATGCAGCTGTGCACAGCTGTCAATATGGACCAAAAGCGATATGACTGTGCACCCCTGTATGCCTGTGTTTGACTGAAGATTTCAGCATCAATGGTGTGACAAGCACACGCCATTGTGCTTTGGCGTCACCTCCAGAGGCAGACCCCTGACTGGAACACCACAGACAACGAGTCTGGGTAGCTGTCAGCAGTAGCTCTCCGTCTCTCCAAGATCACTTGAGATTCTTTAGCATGGAATTATAATTAGCACATCAAAATGGCTTTTCTTTGGTGAAATCAATGGCTTAATTAGCATGAAATTTTTTAATTATGTTTTAAAGGTTAAATTAAATTGTCATCAATAAATGTGAACTGGTTGGAATATTACATAAATGAGTAATCTCAGTTGCATTTTGCCCCCCAAAAATGATATGCTGTAGCCCTAACCCCCGGTGCCTTATTGGGTCAGCTATGCCCTGTTTGGGGAAGGTGGGGCATTTCCCGAGGGACTGTGCCTCCTAAGAAGTAGCACATAGAACAAGTGACACATGAAGACAGAGGTTGGATAAGCCGCAGTAGAGCCAGGAGTGCTTGGGGACTACAGACCACCGCCAGACTTCCGCCCAGTTCTATGTGCTTCCTGTACTGCTGACATTTTAATTACAACTTCTAGGCTACAGAAACACACAAGGAGACATTTCTGCTGCTTTTAGGACATCACAGTTTGTAAAAGTTTGTTATTTTCATACTAACAATAAGGTCTACAATTCGTGAGAGGTTGAGCCTAAAGTCTTATGAGTAACATTTATATTAGTCAAGATGCACACACACACACATACACAAACACACACACAAACACACACACACACCACAGACACATATACACACACAGACTCTACATAGAGACACACATACAGAACATACAGACTTACATATATAAGATACACACACAAAGAGACACACACACAGAGATAAACGGACACACAAACACACAGACATACAGACTCGCATACACACAGAGAGATACACACACACAGAGACACACACATAAACACTCACACATTGATGTACTTACCAACACACACACACACACACACACACACACAGACTTACATATACAAACACTCACGCATTCATGTACTCACCAACACACACACACACACACACACACACAGAAACACATACAGATGCACAGACACACAGACATACACTCACATATTAAGACACAGAGAGGATGATAATTTTTAAGATCTGCAGAAGGAACTGGTAAACTTTATCAAGCCCCAGGAACATTGCTGGGATAGTTGAGTCCAACAGACTAGAAGTCCCAGGAAGAGGCGACGTTTCAGCTCCAGTACAGACAGAGAGTGCCCACCATCTTAGCTACCTCCTGCCAGGAGGAAGAATCTCCCTGCTCTTGAAGGAGACCCAGCACTCGTGCAGTCAGACCTTCAGCTGATGGGGCGGGGCATCACACTGAGAGAGGCAACGTGCTTACTCGGTCTGCCGATTTCGGTGCCAAGCAGACCCCAAAGCACCCTCACAGGAACTCTCAGGATAACATCAGGGCAAGCTTCGGGACAGTCGAAGGTCAATCCCTCTTGACAAAATCAACTGTCACAAGATTCAACCTTTAAGGAGTCTTGTGTTCAATACCAGTGCACTGATGGCTGCCTGTGCCACCTCTTGGTCCAGAGGGCTCCTGTTCCTTACCTGGCCATGTTTGCTTGGGTAAGCTGCTTGTAGAACATGCGGCAGTAACAACCAAGAGGGAAACACCACCATTCTCAAATGTGTAAGTTTGTGATCTGCGTTACCATACATGGTAATGAGCGTGTTTAGTAAATGTTGCAGCAGAATTTGAGGTGAGAGTCGCTTTCAGTTATGTTTGGGAAGTAAGTTTGGAGAGAAAGTAGTTAGCTCTAAGCTTTCTTAATCTCCTTTTGTATTACATTATCCACCAAACTAATGTGTGACTGGACAGCCACGCTGCTGGGAAGGGCTTCAGAAAGTGTGTTCCAGCCAGCTTCCCTGACATCCTGAAGGTAAAACAACCCCAGTTGGCATCCGGGTCATATCACTATTTACTAACAATTTTCAGCATTCTCAACCTGTAGAAGGTTAATGTGGGCTTCCCTAAGTTGGATCAAGTAAAAGTATTCAACTCAAGTATAGTTATTAAAATGATGATGTTGTTGTTGTTGTTGTTGATGATGATAATGATGATGATGATGATGATGCAGCCAATGTATTTACACTAATGTCTTAGGCTCATGAGAACTCATAGAAAGAAAGCACAGGTGAGGAAAAGATGTATTCTAATAAGCTTTAGGATTGTTTTGGTTCTGATGACTAATTGTCTTGTACTGCTATTACCCTATTAAAGATTCAGATGAATAAAAATATTAAAAAGACACTTGGCTTCAAGTTTAAATGATGTTTTACCAGCACGAATGGCTGAGGCAGGGGTGAATAAATAATGAGAAAGGCCAGAGGAAAGAAAGGCTAGCTTAGATTTCTGCCACCGCTCTAACAAATTACCATAAATCTAGTGGCTAAGTAAGCACAGACTCATTACCCTATAATCACACAGGACAAAGTGCAGCTGGGTACCCCTTGGGTAAACTCCAGGTACCCGAAACGCGGGCATCTGTCTCCAGGTGCCTGTTCAGGTCATTAGAAGTTAGGTATAGAAAACAACACCACCCCCTACAATTGCCAGTTGTGTAGCCAAGTCCCTTACTCTCCTGCTGGTTGTAGCCTAAGAGCTGTTGTCACCTTCCAAAAGCCACCAGCGTGTGAGATGACATAACTGCAGATGGCAAGGATTAAAATGCAGACATCTTTTGTGGGAACACCATTTCGTCTGTCACAGGAGGATGGAGGAGCCGGGAGAGGCTAATTATCTGTCAGTCTTCCCATCTTTCTCCCATCCCACAGCCTTCCCTTCACTCCCTCCCAGTCCTGCAGACATTCTTTCCCACAAAGCAAGACGGTTAAAAGATCTTCAGTCAAGACAGAAACACATGCCAAGTAAAGGTAGACACACCCTGCACGTGTGGGTGATTGTTGTTGTGGGGTTTCTCAGGGACTGAGGCGCACTGGCTGGGTAGAGCATTGCCCCTCGCACCAGACCTTGTCTACGGGTATTCAAGGTGCTGTGAAATCCCAGAAGAGCGCACGTTCACTCAGATGTGCTTATGCACGGTCCACGCATTTTTTAGCTCTCCAGATATTCTTCTTCTTAGCACTCCTAATGCTAAAACGAATTACTGATATTAACACTGCATGTGTGATCTATGTTAAAACTGGATCTACAAGAAACTTTTAAGAAGTCCACATTTTGTTAAAGTGTAAAATCATACCGAGCTCTACAAGCTTTGGTTCTCAACCGACTTGCTCTCTGGCTACGTGTTTATGAAGCAGCTTTATCCATCAGAGTTCTTTCTCAACTTGTACATCCTGTAGTAGATCCGAGTCGAAGAGTGGGGAGAGGCTCTGGGCCAGCTTGTTTGGAGCGGGTACTGCAAGAATTAGCTGAGAGGCCTTGCTCTTTGACTCACAATTGGAGAACGCCCCGTCAGGATGGTGTAGCACTGAAGTAAAGGGAAGAGAAAGCTTCTACCAGAGACAGCAGTCTGGGAGGATCTTGCAACGTCTGATGATCTGACCCTCTGACCCATTTTTAGGCCTGTCTCAGTGGCCTGCTTCTGGCCTCTCATCACAGAAGGAGAGCTTTAAAACTGCTCTCTCTCAATCCCCACTAGTCAAGCAATTCAAGTGGGATGACTTGGGTGGACTCTGCACACCAGATCTAAAACAATAACATCCCTCTCCCCCTGTGTAGACTCAGGCAACCAAAGAGTTTTACTTTAAACTCCAAACGCTGTTAAAATGCAGCTATCACAGGAAAAGAAGAGACAACTTTATCAGTCACGCACTTAAACAGGGGAATGTCTTAATTTTTCCGAAGACTTGATCCTTTCAAGAAGAATGACAGGTAAGAGGTGTGCGGGATACTGTCCCTGTTTTGTTTACTTGCTTTGCTCTAAAGCTCCTTAGAATTTTCTCTTCATAAACATCCTATTAGTTATTCAATTTTTAAGACAACTCTTCCCTAAAAGCATCTTGAATGACGGTCCTTTGAGACAAATTTCAAGAGATAAATGATGCTCTCCCCAGAGCTTAACAGAAGCTGATGTTAGGCAGTCAGCAACAGAAAAAAAATAAAATAAAATAAACTCCCTAGTTAACTTTTTCTGAGTCACTTTTCAGAAACATATTAGGAAAAAGATGCAATTTGGATAACACGGACTGTCACGTAACAGTATACATGATGACTTACGGCCAAATAAAATTTCTTAGATCACTAGATTAGTCCCAGTCTGCCCTCAGCATCTCTTTCCATTATGGATAAGGCAAAGTTACTTTTCAGAAGCTACCAAGGGAAGATAGCTGTCACTTCTGAGGTAGCTGCTTACCTCCCACTGCATTTCTGCCTCATAGAAGTGATGTGCAGTTGGAAAAAGGAACTCTGTCTGTCATTGCTTTCTTGTTTTCACTCGGCAGCTTCATCAACCATGAGTGATAACTGGAGAGAAAGGGAAGATAAAGCATGGGCACCAGGTTATCAGCCCCACCCCCACCACTTGGAACACTAGTATCAAAGCAGTTCAGATGGCGAAGGCCATGAGTTACTGTTCCCACCATATCAGGAGGAAAGTGGTGTTTGAACACTCAATGCGTCCACTTTGCAAAACAAAAGAAAATCAACTTATTCACACAAAGTAATAAACTACCCCTCATCAAATTTCATTTATTGCTTATTATCTTTTAGTGCCTTCTTCTGGAAGACATTTGGGAAGTGTGCATGGCTGCTCAGAGAGTGCATAGCTGTGTGTACACACAGAAGCCCAAGGAGGACATCGGGTAGCCTGCTCCAACGCACTGTCTTATCCCTTGAGACAAGCTCTCCGGCTGATCCTGGTGCCAGCAAATCCCAGAGACAGTCCTGATTCCATGCCCCAGGGCCACTCTGGGGTTACAGGTACATGCAAGCATGTCTGGATTGTCAGTGAGGTGCAGCTGCCCTGGTACTAACACTCCAACGTCTCTTCTTATCTCTCTCCTCTCCCTCAAGTGCCTACAAGACTCAGCTCTGCCATGAACCACACAACCACAAGTGCCCCACCTTGACTTCCTGTCTATCCTCTGAGGGCTGCATCCTAAGTTCTCAGGACTCCCGCTCTGCTGGCAACTTTGAACAAACCACCCCGGCAAGTTGATCATGCTTTCCATTGATCTTTCACCTTTCCACAACACTCTTCAGATGGCACTGTGTCCCACGTTGGTGTGCATGAGAAGAGAGGAAACATCATGTAGAAATGCTCAGTTCGCCCTTCCCCTACCTCAAAGCCTTAAGAAGACTTCTTGGCAAACCTCGGACTGCTATAAATTCTTCATGTGGTTGATATTTTAAAATGAAATTTGAAATCGAATTTGTTACAAGCCTGTATCATTGTCGTAGGAGGCTTGCTGTTTAGAAAACAAGTCTTGACTCTGCTGGTCTTCTTGTGGAATCCCTGTCCCCTTCTGCTTCCTCAATCTCCCCTCGCCCACCCCCAGGTCTTCCACAGGAATCCCTGACTCCTTCTAGTGTTTGCATGTGGGTCTGTGCATCTGTTTTGGTCAGATGCTGGGTGAAGCCTCTGAGAGGACAGTTACACGAGACTCCTGTGTACAAGCATAGCAGAGTTTCATTAATAGCTTAGGGGTTGCTTCTTGCTCATGGGATGGGTCTCAAGTTGGGCAGTCATTGGTTGACCATTGCCTCGGTCTTTGTTCCATCTCTAGCCTTGCACTTCTTGTAGGAGGACAGATCTTGGATACAAGGATTTGTAGATGGGTGGGTGACCTTATCCCCCACTGGACGTCCTACCTGGATACAGGAGGTGGCCACTTCGGGCTCCATCTCTCCCACTGCTAAGAGTCTCTGCTAGTGCCACCCCCATAGACTCTCTGAAACCTCCCTCACAAGAGCCTGTGACGCCCCCTCCGGGTGACCATAAGCCTCTGGCCTCTGAGGGCATCCACACTCACATGCACAGACACACATGCACACTTACTTAAAATAATAAAAATAGAACTTTTTTTAAAAGTTTCTGAGAGATAGAAATTGGCGGGCTAACATGAGTTCAATGAGAGATTGGCCACAATTCATCATCCACAATGTTAGGAACAGATACACCTTCTAAACCTAGGTATGCTGTCTTAGCGGCTGGCCTACAGTAACTCTCTAAAGTGGCCGGGACTCTGTCTCACCTCTCACACTAGTACACAGTTATACAGGACTGAGGTTAGCTCAGCGCATGCCCGTGACTCCTGCAAGTGAGTGTCCACGATGATAGTGCTCCCTAAGTGTCATTTGCACTGTGCTAGCGTGACACAGTTGTGACCTGCGTGAGCAGAGCAGGCTGAGGCGGGAACAGCCACCTCACCTTTCAGAGCAGTAGCCTAAAATTTTCACACTATGGTGAGAATTTTTTTTAAAAAGCGAATAGAAGTTCAGTGTCTTGAAACTCAGTGGAGCGGCCGGCAGAGGTCTATTGGCTGTTTTCCACCGAGCTTATTTAAATCCAACTGGAAACATCCACGACTGGTTTTACTAAGAAAACGCTCACTTAAAATGTGCTGCTGAGATGCAGGCTGACTACACAGAAGCACTTTCGCCTTTTTATGACTCCGCTCAAGCGTATTACCTTGGCCCCCCACAGCCAACAAGCTGCAGGTCCAGAGAACACAGTCCCGTATTGTAGCAGTATTGAAGAGGAGTCTTGTTAGGACAGTCACGGCCACCTGGGGCTGAAGGGAAAGATCCGATCAAATGAACGACTGAAGGTGGCGTGCTTGGAAAACTGATGTGGCCTGGTTTGGTGTTGCATTAAATAAACTAGTCATGGTGGGGTGAGACTGCCTTGCCTTATAGGGTTGGAGTCAGGGTCGGATAATGCACCAGGTCTCAGTCCAGAATGCTGCCGTGGTTGAGGGTTAGAAATCAGTCTACTGCACTTTACATTGTGAAGGGATGACCGTCGTCAGTACCAACCTTCACTCAGATTCAACCTTTTATTGGATTTGGACTGTGCTCCTTAGACAACGGGCCTCAACTATCCATTAACTTTCCCTTGGTGTAGCATCAGTGTTATTGTCTTTCCCACATCCTCCCTCCAGCCCTCCCCACTTTCACTACACCCCACGCTAAGTATCCTGCATTCCGAACAAAATTGTTTGTGCTCCAAATGTTTGCGTGAACACCTACGTTTTTACCTTTCTCAAGACTAACACCAGACTGATAGATAAACAGACACAATAGCAAGGAGAAGAGGGTGGGGTGGTGAGTTTATAGAACACTGAAACATCTGGGTTCTATTTTATTAGCATAAAGAGTGCCTACACGCTGACATAATGTAAAATTCCCCTTTCCTCTCTGTGCTTGGGAACAGAACCACTCAGAAAACAAAAGCAGGGGCTCTAGAGCAACCCACTCAGGTTTCCTTATACCCCAAGAAAATATGAGTCTCCTAATGTTTCTTTTGTTCACAAAAGCCAAGCCCACCAGTGGAGTGAACTTTATACTATGTGAAGGGAAAATTTAATTAACTGAACTAAGCCTCAAAGTGGAGAAAAATCGAGAACTGCCATGGGAATGCTCCGTATTGATTTCCTGTTTCTGCCTTTGACACGGCAACAAGTCTCATGATATTATACAGGAAGTCCAATTCAGTCAGAGGGCTGCTTTGCACATGTGGCACTAACAGCCAGGCCTTCCGGTCGATCTAGATGGAGATACTATCCAAATCCCCCAACAGAAAAGAGGAGCAGAGACTCGGCAGCTGCAAACCATTTGCAGCCAGCCAGAAGGATGACATTTTGCTTTCCTTGCAAGTATCCTGCAGAAAGTCAAGTATCCTGCAGAACGTTAAGTATCCTGCAGAAAGTTAAGTATCGTGCAGCAAGTTAAGAACTAAATAAGGAAACGGCACAGAGATGCGAACTTGGCAATGCAGGCTTTCTGATTCTGAGGGAGTAGACGGAGCAAAGAAAACAGTCAAGGACTCTGGGGGGGAAAAACCCAGTGATTGTTTCATCAATGAAGACCAACTAGATAAAGCCTTCAAGCTCTTTCGCTTCTTCCCCTAAGCTATCACTGCTTAAGTGTGGCATTCTGGTGTCATTTCTAAAGCTTTCCAGGAAACCTTGTTCCGTATTTCCCAAGCAAAACCGATCTATTTATAGGAGAACTCTATGCTCTGCTTAGAATGTAGATGGCAAAGTAACAAGGAGCAGCCTTGCTCTTTAACGTACTCTTCGTCCAGACTGCAGGAAGAATTTCATTTTTAGGTAATTATTATGGAAGCATCAGCAGCCCCAGAGGTGTGGGCCTCACGATCATTGCCAGCGACCAGGAGTCTAAAGGGGAAGGAGTAGTAGTCATACTTCTTTTACGGAGCGAGCACAGTGAATTACAATCAGATCTTCACAGGCCACAGCAGTGAGACATACGAAAATGAATCCGTTTTCAGGGTTATGTGTGCGAAGTGTCTGATTTCTCATTAATCCAGAACCTTAGCACCAGTCCATTTTACCATCTTGTAACTGTCATAGGTCTAGCACAGTGGCTCTCAACCTTCCCAGTGCTGTGCCCCTTTAATACAGTTCCTCATGCTGTTGTGAAACCGAAACATAAAATTATTTTTATTGCCACTTCAAAGCTGTAATACTGTTACTATTCAGAATCATAACGTAAATATCTGATATGCAGGATTCTGATAATACAAACCCCGTGAAACGGTCATTCAACCTCCAAAGGGTCCCGACCCACAAGTGGAGAGCCACACTGGTTTAAAAGGTAATGGGAGACGCCAGGGATACAATGATCTCAGTCCCTGTTTCAGAAATAGCTTTCTAAATAAACGTTTATTTTTAGTTAAAGTAAAATCTACTTTACTCTATCAATTAAATTATTATTAAATAATTTATAAATGATTATTTATAAATAATAATTATTATTTATTCTATTCTAGAAAATATTTATAATTTTCTGAATAAGCTTACCTTAGTTCAAATAATCACTTTTGTTAAGAATTGGTTTAAAATGGCTCTCCCTATGATGGGACATTTTAAAGGGAATGCAGCCTCTCATAATGGGCATTGCTTTGGTTGAGTCAGAATGAGTTACTTCTAAGTTGATTTCCTAACAAACTAACTTTAGAGGATTTTTTTTTTCAGTTGGCATTCCTGCTGGAACAAAAGTAAATATGATAGGATTTAGAGATTAGTGTTTTTCCCTAAATCTTCCTGATACCCTCTAAGTTCTAGAATCAAGTTGAATGGGGAAAATATAGTTTTCCAACAACCTAGAACCCTTCGTATTGAAGCATGCCCCAGAGACAAATTCACTCACTGAATCCAAGCAGTTTGGACTTGGTCCTGTCCTTTACTGCCAGCTCAACTGCCCAAATGACTTCATTTTCAAGGACTGACATGGTGGTTGTTGACATAACAACAAAGAGAGCACTACAGATGTGTGACTGAACATCACTTCCAGAGCGACATAACGTCAAAACCAAGATAGACTTGCTCTTCTCATGGAGCAGGGTCATGAGTGTGTTTACATAGCAATGACAATAAGTTGAAACTAGGCCTTAACAATGACAGCAACTGTAAAACACTTAACCACAGGAAAAGTCGTAAGTCAGGATGAGCAGAGGCTGGCAAGTATAAACAGCCCTGGGTACCATCTGAGCAGAAGACGCCAAGGAGCTTTGGCTAGAGGTCACTCTAATTCAAAGACAACGTGACCAATACTTGAGAAGCAGAACATAGATCAGTGGTTTTTAGTTTCTGGGTGACTTACACCCTGTAGAGTCTGGTGAGAGTGAGGTTCAGGAATTAGTCATAATGAGACCTAAGTGAGGATCCTACAGGGGCTGAGGCAGAGGGAGAGGACAGACACCTAGCCATCATCAAACTGTGCAGGCTCAATGTGTTTTCTCTAACTCATTCCCTAACCTAACGACACTTACTGTCTATCCTAAAATTTCCAGGCTTGAGTGTTTTTACTCATTTTAAAGCTAACCTAGAATATTGTAGGAAACAGAAAATGACACAAAAGTAAATCTACATTTTCACTAATCAAAGACCAATTAAAGTTGATTTTTCATGTTCTTTCTTGAATGACTAACAATTTAAGCCCTTTCTGAATGGTAGCAGAAGTATTGAAGTCCATGAACTTTCCTAAATGTGTGGCATTAGCTGCATCCCGTCTTGTTGGTTAAATGGTAGAATTGGGAAAGTTTCATAGGTTTGGTTTTTACTGTGAAGAAATGACTGAGTTGGCAGCATAAAACTTCAAGGCCTGGGGTTGGGGATTTGGCTCAGTGGTAGAGCGCTTGCCTAGCAAGCACAAGGCCCTGGGTTCGGTCCCCAGCTCCGAAAAAAAGAAAAAAAAAACTTCAAGGCCTGATCTGACGGCTGCTCTGACAGCAGCTGTAGCAAAATGAAGAAAGCAATGAGAGGTGAAGAACCAGGAGACAGTGGCAGGGGGTTATCAATCCATTGAGGAAGGAGACAGAGATGGTGAGGCCTAGAACAGAAACATTACAGAGGCCACTTACTACAAGACTTCTGGCTATGCTTCCAAGGCAGAGGCAAGGCAGGATTTTCTGATAGGTTGACTGAAGGCTTTGAGAAAAAGAGAATTAAGAATCTGAGAACGTCTGGCCTGAGTACTTGCCCTCAACTGAGGAGGAAAGCTGAGGTAAAGCAGGTTGGGGGAATTGGTTTTGATGTGCCTTTGATTGAAGGCCTAAGAGATCGCACAAATGGCTCGAGATGTCTGTGTTACATCAGATTCTGGGAGACAACTTTAGGTCAAAGATGGAAATGTGGGAACCTGGAGACTTTTGGATGCTTCTAGAGAGAGCAAAATACAAGAATATGGGTTTTTAAAAAAATCGTTTTTATCTCTTAATACATGAGTAGTAACAGAAAAAAGTGCATGTCACATGCGAGGAAAATTCCTTTAGTGTGTCCAGATGAAATATTATTCATGAAAGACAACTGTACCCCAGCCAAAAGATCCAAGTTATACTAATCTCCAAGTCTGTGATTGGATCACAAGCCAAAAAATCTAAGAATTCTCAGTGTTTTCGATTTCTTGATATTCCAAAGTTTCAATTGCTCCAACTTAATCTACCTATTTGTAAAATTAACTTAGAAACACATACCTTTATTTTATTATTTACTTATGTCTATTTGTATGTATGCATTCATGTGCACACACCAGTATGTGCACAGGCATACAATTGGCTGAAGAGGCCAGAATAGAGGGCCAGATCCCCCGGAGTTGGAGTCTCCCGTGCTAATGAGCCTCCTGGCTCGGCTACCGTGAGGTGGACTCTGGTTCTTTGAAAGAGCAGCAAGTGCTCTTCGATGCTGAGCCATCTCTCCAGCCCCCACTGGTTATTTTCATGGGACCGTTATTACTGAACTTATATTTCAGAAATAGTTTGTTAAGTGGGAAAATATTTTGGCACCATCAAGGGCTTATAGAAAATTCAACAAATAATATATAGAAACCCCATATACTCAGTCTCCTCTCTGAGTCTGTTTCCCCTATGATTAATATTGTCTTTATAGGAAACTATTAAACTATTCTCCACAGCAGATAAACCATTCTGCATTCCCAGAGAGTAAGCACACGCTGGGCGGCCCCGGGCTGCCATGTGGTAGGTCAGCATTTTGAGTTCAGCGCTCCCCTAGGTGAATAGTTCTTGCACCATTGTGTCTTGAAGTTCTCCTCTTACACAGCACACGCTTTGCATTTCTTTTTCACATCTTATCTGCCACCTCGGTATTCTTTGGTGAAGCATTCATATCTCTTGCCCACTTTGAAAATTATGCTATTTACTTACTGTTGCATTTTAAGGAGTCTTCATACATTTTGATTACAAGTCCTTCATAAGTTATATAGTTTATGACATTTTTTCCTAGTCTACAGATTACATATTCTCTAATATTATGTTTTGTTGAGGGGAAATTTTTTTCATTTCAATAAACCGTAACATCAATTTTTGTGTTATAGCTTATGCATTTGGCATTTTTCTCACTACCCTATCTACAAACTCAGGCCCACCTAGAGCTTCACTTATTCTCTTCTAGTCATTTTATTGTCTATCCATTTAGAATATTTTCAAATCTGAACCAATTTTTTGAAAGTATAAAGACAGTACACGTATTTATACTTTACATCGTATATTCAGTTGTTAAAGCACATTTTGGAAAACCATTCTTTCTCCATTAAATTGACTGAGCATCCTCACCAAAGGCCAGTTGAAAATATCTGGATCTGCTTAGAAACTCTTTCCTGTTCCATTGATCTATTTGTCTACTCAGTTGCCAATACTCAACTATCTTGAGTATTTTAACAGTCCAATAAGTTATGAAAACCTAGGCCATGTCATGGGTCACGGGATCCAGCTGTGACCACCACATAGGATCTTTATATCTCAAAAATAAAGTGAATTAAGTCTTTTCAGAAAAAAGGTCTCCAATAGTTTTTAAGTTTCTTCAATAACCAAACATACCATCATGGTTATACTTCATTCCCTTTCCTTAGTACTGTAAGGCTGTAGTGCTCTATTATATTAAATATAGAAAGGGTCTTCTTACCTATGAACTTCACTCATCCTTCAGGAAGTCATCGAAAACTGCCCTAGAGTTCGTGAGATATTCACCCCAAAATCTCCCATGGAGTTGTGTGTGCACTGTGCCTGTAGGAGTCATCACAATATTGGATTCATTGGTCTCTAGCACCAAGGTAAATGCTGGTACACGTGGACATTCAAGTTATTCAGGGAAATATTATCAGGAAATAATGTATGTCTAAATATGTCTCAGACATACAACAGGTTAAATGATAGATTTGGGCAAATGAACTAACACTAGTTGGTAAGGAATATCAGGAACGTTAGTGAATGTCTGCTATGTCTACTAAAAATGCCAGTCATCTGTTTGAACTAATGTTGTCAACACCGATCATTAATGTTCTTCAATTATTTGTCTAACAGCAAGTCTTTTTAGTGACAGCTTCTGTGCTATATGCTGATAAAAAAAAATATCAGTTTAATACTCACCCTTGGCCCATCACAAAACTAAACTTGGTAACATAAATGCTGATGTGCAGATGTGACAATGTCACAAAATAAAAGGAATCTAATGAACAATAAATAAATAAAAATAAAAATCAGACATGAAGACGAACACAGACCTTCCTTTACCCAAGAGGCCAAGACATGCAGAACAAATCCTAGGGTGTTCTTAAAATGACCTAAACAGCGTTTTTACTGTGACTGGTGACGGATCTAACTTACCAGAGAGAGGACCAGAACGCAATCGGATTCCCCATTAATGCCTTTACTGGCTTCCGATAGCCTTTGAAAATGTTACTTTCCCCACAGGAAGCAGCCCCAAGTGCTTCAAAGTCTTTATGATCTTAAACCACCAAATAGAGAAAGAGATACCTGAACCAGAGTTGCCTCAGACAGTATTCTCGTGTGAGCCCCAGTCACCCTTCTGTAGTGGCTCACCCCTGACCTGTGTCCCATCCATGTGGTCAGGGTTTCATTTTCCAAAACAAATGTCTGGCAGGGCATGTGCAGAGCCATCTCCTTTCAGCCCTTCCTAGTGGATGTAGACAGCAGTCCTATCCGGGGCAATCATCTGACAGTATTCCAGCAAACAGGAAAACACAGTTGTGTGCAAACGGATCCACTGCTCTTGTTGTGTCGCTACTCCCGTGATCCTGACCCTGAAATCAGCTTCTCGTGGCCTAAGTTGGCAATCATTATTAACGCCAGGGCCATGGTTTTAGTTGTGATTTCTCTCATTCATTTCCTGTAGCAGTGGCTTCATTAATAAGCTCTTTCAGTATGCACAACATAATGTACCGTTATCATATAATACATATTTATGAGAATATAAATTACTGAATTGTTGAAGATTAATGTGTTTTCCGTTACCTCGTTAGTTATCACCAGAGAGCCAATCCAATCCTGACGATAACAGTTGAGACACATGTGCTGTGACTTTCCAAGTAGCTCCCTGGGACTGCAATACCACAGGATAGCACTCATATTCATTTTGACACAGAAGCATTTTCCATTTTTATAGATGTAGACTGAATGACAAACTGGCCTGTTGCCTCTCTATAAGTGTGAACTCTAAATCTTTGATTTTTTTTTCTATAATAAGAATTTTCACAGGGTCAATACATAGAAATTAATTGGCTGTTATGATTATTGTAATGAATTTTATTGGATAGTTTATGTATTTACATTTCAAATGTTATCCCCTTTCCCAGTTCCCCCTCTCCACTCCCCTTTCTCACTGCTTCTGTGAGATGCTCCCCCTCCCACCCACCCACCCTGGCATTGCCCTACACTGGGGAAACGAGCCTTCATGGAACCAAAACTTCTCCTCCCATTGGTGCCAGACAATGCCATCCTCTGCTACACATGAAGCTAGAACCATGGGTTCCTCCATGTGCACTCTTTGGTTGGTGGGTTAGTCCCTGGGAGCTCTGGAGGGCCTGGTTGGTTGAAATTGTTGTTCTTCCTAAGGGTTTGCAAACCCTTTCAGCTCCTTCAGTCCTTCTCTAACTCCTCCACTGAGGTCCCTGTGCTTCGTCTGATGGTTAGCTGCAAGCATCTTAATCTGTAATCTGTAATGGATTTTTAGTACATTATCCTCACATCCAAAAAGATCATAAGAGCTGAATAACTCAAAAATACCCACACACTTATGACTGGTCTCCACATCCCCACAGAATAAACTTAATGAGTATTAATACATGTATCTAAGGGTCAAAATCTCATAAAAATAACAATAAATGCTGACAAAGACAGGGAAGAGAGAAACTGTTAGACACTGTGAGGATGTGGACTGTTGTGGGCAGTGTGAAGTCAGAGAGGAGGGTTCTCAGAAACGATTAGGATAAAACTACTATGCCACACCGCAATACCAAGCATATCCTAGCTATTTGCCCAAAGGAGTCTAAGTCGACATCCCATGGAGATGCGTGCACACGCGTGTTTATTGATGCAAGATTTGCAATACTTAGGAAATAGAGGTCACCTCGATGTCCATTAAAAGATAAATGGAAAACGGGACGCACATTCCAATGGAATGTTTCAGCCTTAAATAAAATTGAAGGAATTACATTTGCACAAAAATGAATGGAATTGAAAAAAAGCTAAACAAAATAAGCCATACCTAGAAAGACAAGCACTCTGTGTTTTCTCCTACATGGAGAATCTAGATGTGGTAGTGTGTGTGTGTGTGTGTGTGTGTGTGCGTGTGCGTGTGCGTGTGCGTGTGTGTGTGTGTGTGTGTGTGTGTGTGTGTGTGTGATATTTTAGGGGACAATGAGAAGGAAGAAGGTGTGTTCAATACCAAAGGAGAGAAGATCAGCGTATGTATGTGTATCACTCGGGATAGCGCCACACTCTGAGCAGGCCCCTTGCCTAGGAAGAGTTGGCCAACACAGAGCTCCATGGTCCCCTTTGTAGGAGTTTGGTTTGGTTTGGCTTAGGGGTTATTTGTCTTCTCATTGTTTTTTTGTTTTGATTTTCATTTTGGTTTTTTTTATTTTTGTTTTTCATTAAAGAGAAAGAAAGAGAGAGAACATAAAGTTAGATATGCAGGGAGGTGGGAAGAATCTGTGAGGAGGCATGGGACGGAAAAAGAACAGGATCAAAATACGTTACTCAGGGGCTGGGTGTGGTGGTGCACACGTTTAACCTCAGCCCTTGGAAGACAGAGATAAGCAGATCTCTGTGTGTTCAGTGCCTGCCTGGTCCACATGGCAAGTCTAGGACAGCCAGGGCGTCCTAATAGGATGCTGTCTCCAAAAACAGCTAAAGGTCCCTGCTGAATAAACCATAAGCCAGCGCTCTGAATATGATAACGCAGCCAGTGTGCGGGATGCCACCTTGCACCTAATGTCCTGAAGATCACCCTGAAAACACTGTTCGAGGTATGACCCCTTACCCAGGCCATGGATATCACCTCACAGCCAGTGCTCTGGAAAACACCTGGTGTTTTTATTTTAGCCCTGCATCCAAGGTTCTAGATAGCATCTCACATACACTGTTATGAAGATCACCCTGCATTCAGTGCTCCTGATATGACAAAGCTGCCCAAGTTCTGCATATAACCATGAAGCCAGCACTCAGGATATGACCCTGCAGTCTGTATAACATAACTATACTCAGAGTCCAGGACATCACCCTGCACTGACAGCCATGTGTATTTATTGTATGAGTGTTTTGCCCACTTGTATATGTGCGAACTGAGTGGGTGCCTGGTGCCAAGTCTAGAAAAAGGACAGTGGATCCCCTAGAACTGAACTTGCAGGCTCTTTTTACTGTTTCCAACACCCAGGGTATAACCTGTAGCCATTGCCACAGGCAATACCCTGTACCCAGTGTTTAGGTTTCAGTCTTTATCCAATGTTCAAGACAACACCCTAGAGTCAGTGCTCCCAATATGACCTTGTGGTCAGCATTCTGAGGGTCACTCCGAAGAGAGTGTTCTTGTAGCCACACATAGCCACTGCTATGAATGTCACCCTGCAGCCAATTCTTGAAGAGGTGGACCTGCAAGAGGTGCTATGACTGTCATCCTGTAGCCTCTGCTACACGCAACCTTCATACAGCCTGTAGCTTCTGCTTCATACAACCCTGCGGCCATTATTCTGGATATCAGCATGATATCAGTGTTCTGGATATCACCCTGCACCCAGCACTCTGGATATCACCCTGCACCCAGCACTCTGGATATCACCCTGCACCCAGCACTCTGGATATCACCCTGCACCCAGCACTCTGGATATCACCCTGCACCCAGCACCCTGGATATCACCCTGCACCCAGCACTCTGGATATCACCCTGCACCCAGCACTCTGGATATCACCCTGCACCCAGCACTCTGGATATCATCCTGAACCCAATGTTCAGGATGTTACTTGGCACCCAGTGTTCTGGAGACCAATCTGTACCCAGCATTCTAGACATCACCCTGATATCACGATATCACTCTGGATCAGTGCCCAAGTTATCTCTCTTCAGGCGGTATTCTGGATATCATTCTCCACTCAGTATCTAAGATTTCATCTCTGATATCACCCTGGAGCCAGGATTCTGGAGGTTACCCTGAAGCTAGTATAAAGAACATCGCCCTCTAATGTTCTAATGTTTTGTGGCCAGCATTCTGGACACCAGATTAGACCCAGTGTTTGGGATATCACCCAGGTTGTCACACAGCTGTCATTGTCCTGGATATCATCTTCAGCCCATTATGGTGGTTATTACATACACTGTGTCCAGAATACCTAGAACCTGGTCTATCAGTACTTGTACTTTTATCTTTTCCTGCTTATTGACATTTAACCAACTTCTTTCATAAAACAGGAAATAAAATCTATGTATACATCATCACAAATACTAAGAATGCATTTTGTTTTAGGGATAAGAGCCATGAAAATGAATGAGAGTCACGTTCTCTTTTGTCGCTTCTGGTTCAGTCTGAGACAAACATTTAAGCACTGGATTATACTAAAGAGCCTGAATTTCAGTGGGTCCCACGTGCATCGGTGCCTCTTTAATTTCTTATATCTTCCAGCAAAAGCTTTCATTCACTTGTCATGACTTCTGTATGGTTGGTGATGTTATATGTAAAAGATACACTCTCTTCTAGAACAAATATTCAGCTTGGAAAAGAGGAGAGGTAGCAGCAAGCAGTCTGGTCATCAGTTGGAGATGACATAGAAAGTATTTCTGAAGTGAGTGGGGTCTTGCCTGGAAAGTGAATGAAAGATGAACAGGGTTAATAAAGACAGTGGGAAAGAGTTTCGGGGAGAAGCCCCTCTTCCTGGTATTTTGTCATTTGAAATCATAGTTTTGAAGACTAGAATTATAATTTAGTATTTTATTCTTAGCAGCCATATTTCTGTATGGAAATTTGGTCTGGATGCCTAATAGGCAAAATATATGAAGGAATGGTTGCTTTGATCAAGAAAGTATAGTTCTTAGTTTTACATTGCCACCTTTCTTGATGAGGTAGCCAGATGCACCCTTTGGAAATCACATTGGATATCTCCTGCTTACAGTCTACGGGATAAATTAACAGGTTCCTCTGGACAGCGTGTGAATCTCTTTCATCTTTAGTATACTGTATATGGTGAGTGACAAAGGTGGGTTCAATACCAATGTGACTCTCTTCTTTTTTAAAGAATTTATTTTCTTTTTTATTTTTTAAGACAGAATGACTTATTAATTTAGCATTATAGCTCATATGATGGCATACAAATTCTACATCTTACTAATTGTTTCATCCTTGAATCACAATACAATACCAGCCAAATAACAAGCTTTTGGTATATGTCTAATTGTCCCAAAGATATAGTCATGGGAAGGGTAAAACTAGGTCCTTTTGGATAAAGTCTTGGAAAAACAGATCCTGCTTCACTTTCTACAAGGCTTTAAGGTTACCAGTATTTACAAGCCTTGATATACCATGTCTTACAAAAAGCACAGGTAGGATCTTGATAGATGAGAAATTTGCCCAGGTGTTGGCACATGCTATACCACATTAGAAACTATGCCACTCCAACATTCTACTGACACAAAACAGCTACCATGAAAAAATGGGAAAGAGGTCATACAATTATACACCCTACAATCAAACCAAATTAAATTTAAATCATAGTTTTATGTGATGTAACCAAATTCCTATCTTCTAAAATCCTCTGTTTCTTATGTGCAAAAATGAAAATGCTTTTAGTAAGGTTTCCTTTCATGTTGGGATCTCAGTGAAGAGCAAATGAAGTAAAGTATATATAATGCCCAGTAGGCAGGAAGGACTAGACAAACATGCCTTGAGAGTTCATCTCGGTAGATGTTTCCTTTGATGAATATGAAGTGACCTTCCTTATTGTTTTTGATAACTGTTAGCTGAAAGTCGATTTTATTCGATATTAGAATGACTACTCCAGCTTGTTTCTTGGGACCATTTGCTTGGAAAATTGTTTCCCAGTCTTTTACTCTGAGATAGTGTCTGTCTTTGTCCCTGAGGTGTGTTTCCTGTATGCAGCAAAATGCTGGGTCCTCTTTACATATCCAGTCTGTTAGTCTAAGTCTTTTTATTGAGGAATTGTGTTCGTTGATGTTGAGAGATATTAAGGAATAGTGATTGTTGCTTCCTGTTATTTTTGTTGTTAGAGGTGGAATTACGTTTGTGTGGCTATCTTCTTTGGGGTTTATTGAAAGAAGATTACTTTCTTGCTTTTTCTAGGGTGTAATTTCCCTCCTTGTGTTGGAATGTTCCATCTATTATCCTTTCTAGGGCTGAATTTGTGGAAAGATATTGTGTAAATTTGGTTTTGTCTTGGAATATCTTGGTTTCTCCATCTATGTTAATTGAGAGTTTTTCTAGGTATAGTAGCCTGAGCTGGCATTTGCGTTCTCTTAGGGTCTGTATGACATCTTCCCAGGATCTTTTGGCTTTCATAGTCTCTGGTGAGAAGTCTGGTGTAATTCTGATAGGTCTGCCTTTATATGTTAGTTGATCTTTTTCCCTCACTGATTTTAATATTCTTACTTTGTTTTGTGTATTTGGTGTTTTGACTGTCATGTGATGGGAAGAATTTCTTTTCTGTTCCACTCTATTTGGAGTTCTGTAGGCTTCTTGTATGTTCATGGGCATCTCTTTCTTTAGGTTAGAAATTTTCTTCTATCATTTTGTTGAAGATATTTACTGGCCCTTTTAAGTTGGGAATCTTTGCTCTCTTCTATACCCATTATCTTTCTCATTGTGTCCTGGATTTCCTGGATGTTTGGGTTAGGAGCGTTTTGCATTTTGCATTTTGATGGTTGTATCAATGTTTTCTATGGTATCTTCTGCCCTGAGATTCTCCCTTCTATTTCTTATATTCTATTGGTGATGCTTGTATCTATGATCCCTGATGTCTTTCCTAGGTTTTCTATCTCCAAGGTTGTTTCCCTTTGTGTTTTCTTTATTATTTCTATTTCCATTTTTAGATCCTGGATGGTTTTGTTCAATTCCTTCACCTGTTTGGTTGTGTTTTCCTGTAATTCTCTCAGGGATTTTTGTGTTTCCTCTTTAAGGGCTTCTATTTGTTTACTTGTGTTGTCCTGTATTTCTTTAAGGGAGTTATTTATGTCCTTCTTAAAGTCCTCTAACATCATCATGAGATGTGATTTTAAATCAGAACCTTGTGTTTCTGGTGTGTTGGGAGATCCAGGACTTGCTTTGGTGGAAGAACTGGGTTCTAATGATGCAAATAGCCTTGGTTTCTGTTGCTTAGGTTCTTTCCCTTACCTCTTGTCATCTCATTGTCTCTGGTGTTAGTTGATCTTGCTGTCTCTGACTGGAGCTTGTCCTTCCTATGGACCTGTGAGCCTGTGATTTTAGGAGTGAGAGCCCTCCTGGGAGACCAGCTCTCTCCTAGAAGGATTTGGGTAGGAAGGGCTGTGGGATATCTTTAGCTCTGGGAACAGATGAAGACCAGAATGATCCTGTCCCCAGCTGCTCCATGGTTCCTGTGCCCTCTATGCTCCTAGTGGGTCCCTCTTTGGAGCATTGTTGGAGTCAAAGTCGTGTTCTCACCTGTGGTCTTAGGAGTGAGAGCATTGCTGTGAGACCAGCTCTCTCTGGGCAGGATTTGGGTATGAAGGGCTATGGGACAGCCTCTGTTCTGGAAGCAGATGGAGACCGGAAGGCACTTGTACTTTTATGATACAGAGGAATCTTCAGAACTTTTTGATTGGGTAAATGTTGCTATAGCAACATCACTCAGCACTTTCCTTCCACAGTGTATTCATTATGCTCTTCTCTCAGATTCCTTCCTGTGTTCCGATGTGGCTCCAATTACTGTCTGATTCTACCCTGTCAAGATGGGCTGGGAGCTGTCCCATCACATTTCAGACAGAACTGACCACACATCTTGATCCGTGCCATGCCTTCCATTCTGATTCTTTTCCACTGTCTCCCAGGACACTTGACTGTGCTTCTGTTGTCTATGTGTCAGTCAAATGTTGCAATTATGTTCTTTATATGTCACTGAAAATTATCTTCTTCAGTTTTCCTGGAAACTAAGCATATTCCCCCTTCTTTGACCTTGATAGCTCACAAGCAATTTCTGAACAATAACTTTAAAAGCCTGTTCAGACCCCTCCCATGTCTTAATTCTGTAAGCATTTTATATTCTCATCTCTGAAAACAGGATCAGGATCTTCCTCTTTTATGTCTCTCTGGTATATCTAATTATTGGTCACAGTCAATGGTCATGCAACATGGACTATATGTGTTGTGCCTATGTGTTCTTCATAGCACACAGATCAACTCTTTGCATTTAACAGGCATCTAAGTAATTAATCAGTAAATTAATGAATATTTAGTTTCTTGGTGAATAAACAGAGAATTGCTGGTGTAATGCACAAGTGAGGTGTAATATAATTTAAGAGGTATAACACATCTCTGCAGACTTTAAAACATGTTTTTTTCATTACTATTCCTAACTAGCACTGGCTTATAACTGACCTTGAGACAGTTACTTGACCTACAATCTCTTAACATAATAGCTGCAGTGGATAGGACAGTTTCTGTACATCAGCCACAAGACTGAGGACTTATAGAACTTTTATTTTAGTAACACAAGAAAAATTGAAGGTAATTGTTAATCTTATTTTTCTTCTACAGTCACAGTAGTTCAAAAGGATTCAGAGAGGTCTCTAAACTAATGGGGGGATGTCTCTGGAAATGAACGTGAAACATGAGTTTGATCCCACGGTGGCACTCTGATGTCCAGTGCTGGTATTCCCCACTCTAATTTTTATTAGATAGATAGATAGATAGATAGATAGATAGATAGATAGATAGATAGATAGAGACAGACAGACAGACAGACAGACAGACATATGAATAGAGACACAGAACAAATAAGAAAACTAGGTTTTATCAAAAGTTAGAACAAATTTTTAAAAACTAGGCTAGACAGGAAGCGATGGGTGCTGAAACAAACTTTCCTCTTCCACAAGTCTTTTATTTTAAGGCCAAGATTAGAGAAAGGGAAAGGGAGGCAGGGACATGGGACAAGGAAGAGAATCTACTAAAACACACCTCATTTGAAAATGGCATAACGATATCTGATACCGTGTATACTAACTTTTTAAAATAAAAATCTATTTCCAGAGAAGTGGTAAAAAGCCCAGTTCTACTGTTTTCCCATCTCTGGGTACAGAGCTGGGGTAGGCAGGATAAGGGACATGGGAGAGATCTCACCCTGAAATAGCATCAGCTTCAAAGTTATGTAATGATGGAGGGGACGTCTTAAACCCAAGCCAGAGATGCACTTGAAAAAGTAAAAGCCAGACAGTCCTGACGAGGAAGTAAAGAGAAAGCAACTCCACTCAAGCGTTATGAAATAAAACTATTTAGTGTCTCTGGTACTTTTAGATTTGAGTCAATTTAGTGGGTTTTTAAAAGAAAAGCGGGGTAGATGTGGCAGTCAGATGACAAAGTTGGCGCCAGGCAGGGAGAGCACATTCCCGCTCCAGAGCCTTGGGGCATCACAGAGTACTGTGCAGTGCGACCCTTGCATCTCCAGGCGGAGCCCTGTGAGGAGGAGGCCTGGCATCCCTCTGCTTGCAGAACAGCTTTTGAGGTTTCATCCTTAAGAGGTCAGAGGGCTTGAGAAACGAAAAGACACATCTTAGTAAGTATATAAACATGCTCGCAAACGTTCCTTTCAGAGAGTGACGTTTCGGGTTCTGCAAACATCGTATGTTCCTCCCATTAGTTTGTCTCCTGAACCGTATGAATGAATGCCCTGTTAACTGGCTTCAGCACATGCTGTGACACTTACTGCAGGCCATGGGACTCTCCCCACCCCCACACACACCCATCTGTGACTCCCTATGCTGTCTTCTTAAGTGTGCCAGCGTTTCCTATGGCAGCCTTAGCAACTTGCCCGCCCTTCCAAACTTCCCTCAGCTGCAGAGTTGCATGCAGACTGCTGGAGGTCCCGGGGGTCTGGAATCCCCAGGACGACTTTGATGGTGCTAGATGCTGAAAATGCAGCTTTCTTACCTCAGTAGGGAAAGCCTGGGGGAGGAAGCTGCCCTCCAAGCCCCTCCCTTGAAACCGCACCTTACTTTTTTTCTCCCTGTGGAATGCAATCCCCACTTCCTAGCTGTTCGTTGGGAGGACGTTAATAAATTACGTGCATGTGGATTCTTATCTCAGAGCCAGCCTTTAGGGAGTGTGAGCTGAGACTTGGCTTAGATTTAAAATAAGAATAATAATAAAAAAAAATGGCCAGAATGGTTTTGATAGGATTGTAAGCAAGACGCACAGGAAGAGCGTTCTGGAAAGCGGCGCTCAGAAGCAGGCAGGTCCTGATGTTGCTCTCCATGCACTCCCTGGGCAGATTCATGTGAAAGGCTGGGGCACCCTTGCCTGCCTCAATGTCAGCATGGATCACACCCTCTCTACACACAATTGTGTCTAAGGAAGAATGGGCCACACATGCATAACTTGTGACCTAAACATGTGCTTGCCTAGGGGATTGAGAGTAAGGTGGGCAATGTAGCACACATGTGCGCGCGCACGCACATACACACACACACACACACACACACACACACACACACACACACTAATGATACCAATGGAAAGTAATAAAAGATACACTTATAAAGTGTCAGTACTCTGGCATGCTATAGATTTTGTGAAGAACATAAATTTAAAAACACCAGTAATTGTGTAAATGGGAAACCTGTAAGACAGCAGGACTACTTAGATTCACCAACTTACACGTTCCCCTGGCCTTTTACACGAAACGGCCGTTCTATACTCCAGAATGGGTGACTGAGAAACAATCCCCCTGCCTTTAATAGTGTAGATGACGGATGATGTAAACTGTGGCTCTTTCCCCTTCAACAATACAGCTAAGCAGTCTCGTTCCCTGCGCTGGCCTTGGGTCTGTGATATCGATGATAATGAGGCAATGCAGAACCTACCTCCCAAACCTGCCCTCTCCTCTCAGGCAGGGGTGGTCATGCCTACTGACTCAGCATACCGAACATTCCCAGCCCTGTGATAGCACCACCCTCCCCCCACACACAATCTAAATATCTTATAAATTAATAATTACATCCATCTGCTGTGAACTTCATTATTTTCTGTGTAATTAAGTCAATATCATTTCCTCTTAAATGCTAGCTCAACCAAGCAAGGTGACCTGGGGTCTGTTGTAGGTTATAATCAACATCTTGGGACATTATAAATTTAAATATAAACACTAAAAATCACTGCACCCATAGGACATTGTCATCCATTAACCCTTGTTGCACACCAGCTCATTATCTATGCAAGTATTCCTTCTCCATGCAGATAATTTGCTAAAAGCTAAGCAGGATGAAAACATAAGGGTTATCCAACTTGTACCCCTAAAAAGCTCACATGCAGCCTAGAGTTGCAAATATTCAAAGCAGGTGCTGTCTAATGTAGAGTACACGAGCTGTGTCCTACATATACCATGGGGTGCAAATTAGGCTATATTTATACTTTTAAATTGAATAAATGCATTAACGATGAAAACAGAAAAGAGACTAACCATGGCTGCTCATGCTGTAATCTTAGCAGTTGGCCAGGAAGGGTAGGAGGCTAAGGTCATCCGGAGTTCGAGGACATCCTTGGCTACACAGAAAGTTCACAACCAGTCTAGACTCCATAAGACCCCATCTTAGAAAAGAAAAACAAAAAAGAAAAAAAAAAGACACACAGATACAGATTAGAGAGTGACGGGAACAGAGAGAAGGACACAGAAAGAATCATCTTCCCAGAACTACCACAAGGAGAGAAGGAAGCAGAATGGCACAGGCCAGGGCCACTGTCTCAGCCTGGAAGCTCATCTCTGCTGCCCCTGCTAATTGTCTCAAGCTGTAATACAGAAGGCTAGCCCAGAACCCAGATGCCATCAGTACCGTCCCTGCCACTCATGTGGTGGCTACAGTGGTCCTACAAGGAGTCTAGCACCACCTCTTCGAAGCGTCAGCTCCTGGATATAACTGGGAAGCACCTTGAGTGTTGGAACTTGGGAGATGTGCCTTAGTGCGGTGACTAAGCCTGAAGAGAGACACTGTAAGTCCCAAGAGTGGCTCTTCCAGTGAACCGCTGTGCAGGGCTGGCCATGTCATGTTCTCTGTGTGCTTCCAGCCCCTCAGTTGAGTGTTATGATAGATGTATGCACTTCACAGGGTTACTTGAAGATTAAATGAATTAGAAGTGATACCCATTACCAGGATGAAGTAAAAGACTAATTTTTAACTTATTTATTTATTCTTTGTGGGTTTCCCATCATTTACCCCAGTCCCACTCATCTCCCCATCCCCTCATTATCCACCCTTCATCCTTGCAACCTCCCCCTCAAAATAAAAAAAAACCCACAAACAATAAACAAAAGACAAAGCTAGAAAACATCTCGTCATGGAAGCTGTAGTGTGTCGGTGTGTCCCACAGTACAGTCCTCTGTCCACACATCTGCAAATGTTCATTGCACTGAGCCACTGTTCTGGTTCCAGATCTCCAGCTTCTATGATACCATCATTATCGAATTCTCATCTGGTCTCCTCCCAGTTATCCAGTTGTTGCCCTGAGTTGTGGGGATCCTGCAACTTCGGATCCGCTAGGCTGGATCTTTTACAAGTTCCAACCATTCGCAGATGATATAGATTTGGGGGTGGGCCAACTCAGAGCCCTGGATGGTAGCTGAGCTGGTCAGAGTACCAGCTCCCCCTTATCCATACCGGCAGGGCGAGCTCTCCAGCTCCAGCTGGACTACTCAATGCTGCCATTGGTGGAGGTAGGGTCAGCTCTCCTGCTCGCATGCCCTCAGGGTTGGTTCGACAGCACCCATGCCTCCAGAGCCAACACCATGATGCTAGCAGAGCTCACTCTATCAAGTGCTACAGCTTTCAAAGAGCTGGACCAGCTCTCCCATTCTCATATCCTCAGGGCTGGTTCACTGTGTCTGCCATCAAGGTCAGCTCCACTGTGTAGTCCAGGCAAGGTGCACTGTCTGCTCTCCTGAGTGCTGCAGCAGGCAAGGGACAAGGACAGATCCACCAGTGTCATGGCTCTGCAGCCAGCTCCCAATTGCCATAAGTAGTGATGAGAGAGCAGGGTACCACCCCCACTAGTCGCACCATCTTATGGCCGACAAATGGTGGGGCCAGCTCTTCCGGGTGCTGCAGCTGGTGAGGGGCAGGACCAGATTTCCTATCCTCATGGGTGAGGGGCAAGAACAGATCTGCTCTCATGATCCCAGGGCCAAATTCTATTGACTTCCTGCGGTGGTGAGGGGCCAGGGTTAGGAGCTATAAGATTTGAGCTTTTATGAAGCCCAGCACTGAGAGATTCATATGAGAAGTAGTCTAGGAGGAAGCAGAGTGGAAAGAGGAAAAGGATCACACCATCAGCCTCCCTGTCTGTCAAGCATGCACAAGTACCTGCTCCTCTCCACAGTGAGGTAAGAGAACATTCTAGAGCTTCAAGTACTTATGCCCAAATAGGCCCTCAAAGAATTTTATAAACTTTTTACACCCCGCACATCTTAAGAGGATATCTAGAATCTTTCTGCTAGAAACTTTTGTCTCTCACCCAATGTTTCCCTGTAAATTGTGACATCCCAAATTGACTCTTGAGCACCATGATGCCTGAGAAATGTGGTCGGATGTAGACAACCCATAGACTTTGGGGAACATTCACAAGTATCTGATTTAGGAAAGAATATGTTTATATCTAAAGAATGAGGGTGCTCCTTACAGAACCCAGGGTACACACTAAGTAGAAACTCATTGTGTCCCCTCCAACGAATGTTCCAGTTTTAAATACTTTTCTAGAGAAATATCTAGCTTGCATTCTTGGAATCATTATGTGAGCATTCCCATTAGGAAAAAAATGTTCTGCTCAGAAATAAAGATATAAGTGTTCCCAGTGTATGTGCCAATCAGCACCAACATGGTCCATGGCACACTCTGTTACCCCTCCTCTTCCACAAAAGGAAAAGAGTCACTTGGCAAATGGTGCTAATAGCTCTAATTACACGTTTGTTTCTACATTTCTATTCATATTTTTTAGTAACTTAACTTCTTAAAGGGACCTAGAATGCCCTCAATTCCAAGTTAATCTTGGCAAAAAGACTATTTAATTTTGATATATGAATATTTTATAAAGTGCTATGCTCCTGAGAGCAAGGGTTTAACTCAGTAAGAAACAAACTTTGAGGTACTAAGGAATTTTCTGAAGACATTTTACAGGAGCCAATGGGCTGGAGAGTTCCAGCATCTTTGGTTTTTCACACCCTGCCATGGCCAGCCACAGGGTTTCAGTACCGGTCCCAACAAACCACCGTGCAGAGGTCTGGGGTCCAGGAAATGACCTGTCTGGAACACACGCTCCACAAAGCGTGTGCTGGTCTTAAAATTGAGATGCTTTCCTAGGTCTTTTGACTGCTGCCAAGTAGGATAAAATAAATCGTTTCTTGTGCTAATGTGTGCATGACTGATGCCACTTTCTGTAAGAAACGAAATACTCACAAAGTGACCTTTACACATCTTCGGGGCTGGCAAAACCCTTGGAGAATTAATTCCATGAATGGGAACATCTGGGCTACTCAATTCGTCAAGGTAACTTTGTGTGTTGAACCACCCCTTCCTCCACTTACCTCCAGAATGATGGGTACTGAAGCCCTTCCTTAAACTCAATGCTGAAGAGGCAAGTCAGTGAGCAAGTGGACGAGTTAGGCCTGCTCACTACAAAGCTCCGACCCAGATGCCTCTTCACTTAGTAAGGTTTTTCTTTCAAAGAGGGCTACCCAGTCCCTCCTTTCCTCTCCCTTAGTCTCCCCTCAGTTCAGCAGTTCAAACTGAAACTGACCAGACTAGCAGAGAGCTGAGTTAGCCCCAACTCTTCATGGACAGACCTTAGACTGGCAATGCTAAAATCACCATGACTAATTCTATACGTCTCAGGAGCTGAGAGAAGCAAGAACAAACCCTGCTTCAGGATGCTCCAGGTTACCAGGACCTATAGGGGTAGGGCCTGGGAAAGTGACAGGAACTAGGAATCTAAAACAACTAGTGTAATTGTTTTGCAGCTCAGGACTAGTCTTGAGTTTTAGACTTAGAAACAAGTCCCCAGTAGGCTAACACCACAGAATAACAGACAGGGCAGCTTCCTAGGACTCCTTCGATGAAGTAAAGACCATGTTAGTGGAGAATTTTGCTTGGTCTTTGATGTCTCTTTTACTCATCAATAACACATTTTGTTAAAGATATATTTTGTGATTACAGTTCATGCTCCTTTTACATCTCGGAGTGAGTTTTATTTCAAGAGCTCTTAAGGAACTCTCTGGACTTGATCTTCTGCTTCAAGTGTACGCTATCATGTTTTACAAAGATGACATTACGGCACAGCCACCGGAAGGCCACTGTGGAGGAAAGTCAAGGTAACTAGCTACCTGTTAATTGCCAGCCATGCAGATACGCTCCTCTCTTCCTTTTGAAGAGGACTCTAATCTGTTTTAAGAGGACTTTAGCCCAGGTGGCAATCCAGCTCAGAAACACATATTAATCCAGATAAACCACTAAAGACAGTCCCACTCCTCTTGGCTATGACTGATTTCATCATGTACACATACTTCTGGTTAGGGAGGCATGACAAGAAGTAAGCGAAGGCTTCTGGGAAAGGTTGTGCTGTTCAAAAGCATGCTGTAAGGAAGGCTGGGTTCAATTGCCATCCTAGATGTTGTAATTTACAGGATTAGTGGTCCTCATGCAGTCACTTTGAAAGTCGTAGGCACCAACCTGAGCACCTAGCTGTTCATGGCAGAAGATAACAAGGACCTGTCTTTGTTTTCGTCTCATAACGTTCTTTCTAAAACCTCCTGTTGAGGTTGTTAAAGGTGTCCACAGTTCTTTTATTTTCTTCCCTAAAACAAATAAAGCTAATTTCCCCTAATTTGAACGTGAAATGCATTTAGTGACTCATTTCTAACAAACGGGCATGAAGCAATGTGATGATATACAAAGGCATAGCCTGAATCTTAGAAGGAAGCAAGGCTGCCCCTCGTTCATGCTCTCCAGATCACCCAGAGGAAAGAGAGGATGTTGTCATGAGAACACACAACAGCCAAAGGAGGAGACTACATTGTAAGAAAGAGAGGAAATACACAGAGACAGATACAGACATATACACAGACACAGAGACACACAGACACACAGAGAGAGAAAGAGAGAGAGAGAGAGAGAGAGAGAGAGAGAGAGAGAGAGAGAGAGGAAAGAAAGAGAAAGAGACAGACAGACAGACAGAGATGTTAGGTGGCATGTGGGAGAGTCCTATTGGAACAGCCCCTCCATCCTCAATCAGTCCTTAAAATGATTGCAGTCCCTGCCTACATCCTGACTATACTTCATCAGAGACATAAAACAGACTGACTAAGCCACTCCTGAATTCCTCTGAAACAGAAATTGTGAGATGTATTTGGATTTGGATTTTTTTGATTTGTTTAAAGTTTGGGGAAGAGTTGTTATATGACTGCATAAAACTATTAAACATTTTAATATTGAATTTTCTGACCTTTTCAGACAGTCATATTCACAGGTAAAAATCTTTTAAAAGATTGCATCCTCAAACTAGAGATAGTAGGTTCTTCTGTGGGTCTTCTGGTTCATTTTTCTTCTTTTATGAAAGATTATATAATGCCAACTAGACAAATGGGTGTCTTTCTCATAGGGCCTTCTGGAAGGGAAGGTAACAGTTGTCCCAGAGCTTAACTTTGAACAACCATCTGGTAAGAGGCTGAAATTGTGATGGTTGTGATTTAATCAATTGCATCTCATTGCATCCTTAGAATAGAGCTCCCAAAACTTCTAGATGCTACAAGCTGATAAGGGATTGAGATTCAAAGTATGTGCATAACACCTTCACGATCATAGCAAGGTCTTTCAGCAAGGAGATCTGTGTAATTGTTGTTTAACCTAGAATTTCTCAATTATAGATGACTGAAAACAGCTCTTTCATGGTCTCTTCCAACAAATATCTACTAGAATATATTCATGGCAGAGACATTTGCCATAACACATAAAAACGTGACAAAGAGATCATCACAATATAGATGTTATGGAATGGACCCACACAATGGTTAAAATCATCCAAAACACCATCCTCAAAATAACACAGCCATCCTACAGTGGTGCAGTCATGCCCCTTATCTGAGTAATCCAGGGCGTCTAAATTTAGACCTGGATTTAACATCAGAGATGCTATAAGTGAAGGATGATGAACATTCACTTAGTAACAAAATAGATACCATGAGCAACTTATTAAAAAGATTAGGAACAATGCCAACCAACCAGAGCTTCCAGGGACTAAACCACTACCCAAAGACTATACATGGACTGACCTTGGGTTCCAAGTGCATAGGTAGAAATGAATAGCCTTGTTGGGGCACCAGTGGAAGGGGAAGCCCTTGGTCCTGCCAAGGTTGGACCCCCAGTGTAGGGGATTGTTGTGAGGGGCAGTAATGGGGGGATGGATGGGGAGGGGAACACCCATATAGAAGGGGAGGTGGAGGGTTTAGGAGGCTGATGGACAAGAAACCAGGAAGGGGAATAACATTTTAAATGTAAATAAGAAATATCCAATTTAATAAAAAATAGATTAAAAAAAGATTAGGACATGTTACCCAAAATAAAAACTTTATGAGTACTTTCTTTTTTTCTATTAAAGACTAATATTTTGTCTTTGTTTAAAAAAGTTGTTCTGATATTTCAGTATAGTGTTTCTTCAAAAATATTTGTTGTAGGGGAAAAACTTCTTACAGATGTTTCATCACGTTGATATAGAAAAGACACTGAATTAAAATGGCTTGTCAAGGGGGATGGAGAGATGACTCAGTGGTAAGAGTGCTGGGCTGCTCTTCCAGAGGACCTGGGTTTAATTCCCAGCACCTAGACAGCAACTCACAACAGGCTGTAACTCCAGGAAATCTGACACCCTCACACTCATACTTCCAGGCAAAACACATAAAATTGTACATAAAACAAAAATAACAAAGTTTTTTAAAAAGAAAGGATGGTTTACCAAATAGAAAGCCAAGTAATTCACCTGATTCTGCCTCTTGCCAAGGAAGTCCAAGACCTCCCCTGATGGTGCCCTTGCCTTCTGTTCAGTTTGGCTCCAATGTAGACAAAGTTTCACATACCTGGAGATGACTCAAAATCCTGGCAGGACAAGTTCCCAGCAGATAAACATTGCTACCTTGAAGCTGGGGTCATTTGACATACCCAGAATAAAAAGATAACCTAGTGATTAGGTCTACAACTTTTTATTATTATAATTTTGAGTGGTTTTTAAAGATTAAAATCAAACTACTCAGCGCTTTAAGATTTGAGTAGAAATACGACTTAGGGAATATAAATATACAAGGGCCCATGAGTAACTCCTGTTTCTCCTCCAAGCCCAAGAATCTCCTATGCCTGCTGCCTTCACTATGCACAGGACCCATGGAGGGAAGCTGGTTTTATGACTCTGGTTCAAGCAAGAGCACAAATGTTATTCCTTAGTTTCCTTAGCACATATGAGACATATTGTTATCTAAATATTAAATAAGAAATTCTCAAAAGAAAATAAGTTGAATAATCATGGAATAATCTTTGAGTGCCAATGTGTCAAAAAGACAGAATTCTAATGCTGCAACAATATCTTGGCCTCAGTGGCTGGTAAACCTCTTTGTACTTCTTCCTGGCGTGTTCCACCTTCATCCAGAATCTGCAATCCCTGACAAAGAATACTGCATCTCAGCTCAGACAGGATGACTATGTGCTGTCTCATGAACAGTCACCATTTCTCAACCTTCCATGTTCAAATATTTCTTTAAAAGATGAGAGAATCTTTATCTACAGCTTTCCAAATTTCCCACAGCTAAGCAGTCAACAGGCCAGTGATTCTCAGAAGCAATTCTCAGCAAGTTGTCATTCCCAGAACTTCTAAGAGCTTAAGCCTAACTGATCCATTCTTTCTTATCTAAAGACATTATTAGGTACGTGTGTGTGTGTGTGTGTGTGTGTGTGTGTGTGTGTGTATACTAAGATCCCCATGAGGCAGACCGAACCCACTAAGACAACCTATGGCTACCACTCCTAGAGATAAGGAGAATTTAACATGATCTCAAACCCCACAAAAGATCTGTTGACTGGAGTCACAGGGACCTGGAAAGACTCCATTATCCTATTTCCATTCTCGAGTTTTACATGAACTTCTCAGAGACTTTTCTTTGCCTCTCAAGGGAAATGTTTGGCTATAGTTCCACCTTGAGAACCAGTCCTTGTTATTGCTGCCTTAAATCATGAGTTGCTTAGTGCCCGGTATGTGAGATCCAACAGAGATTTACCTCAGTAGCACGTTCTGCATTAAGCCTGAACAATCTGAAGTCAATAGAACAGTCATGCCAGTAGAAAGTCTACTGGGAGACAACCAAGAGTCCCCTGGTAAGTCTGTCACTGTAGCTAGATTTACATACACAGCTTTAAAGAGCCCTCACTGTCACGAGATACTTTGCATGTGGGAGTTGCTGTCCTGGAAAAATACATTCTGGATGGAGACTAGAATCCTTGTGGTGCTGGCAAGGTGTGTGACCAGGGGGTGGGGGAAGAACTAGAAAAGAAGGAGTCATTTCAGGGGAGTTTAAAAATAGTTTGTGTAATTATTTTTCAGGAAGAGAAAATGTCCAGTGTCTTTTTAAATTAAACAATCTCATTCCTCTATGCATTTCCTACCTCCCCTGCCTTAGATATTATATTATATAATAATACACAGTGGCCAGTCACATTCTACTCATGAGCCTATGGGACAGAATTGACACCAGAAAGCAGAGGAGAAAAACGAACCATTTCAGCCACACTCTGAACACAGCAATTAGATTTGCGTTGGGTGGAGGAAAACAGGACCTTAGGAACACTCCCAGAGGCTGCCACTTCCAGTAAGGCTGATACTTAACAGAAAGCAGGAAGCTCCACAAGCACAGGGACCTCACTGTCTGTCTTCTGCTACAAAGCCAGTACCACTGACTCCTTATAAAACAATGTGGGTTTTGTGATTTTTTTAAAAAAAAAACTTAATTTTTTGAGATTATAATTTAGATATATTGTTTTCCCCTTTCCTTTCTTACCTCCAGTGCCAACACACACACACACACACACACACACACACACACACACACACACACACACACACACACACACACACACACGCTCCCCCCTGGCCTCTCTCAAAAATAGAGGCCTTTTCTTGTTGGTACATGGACAGATAGATCCTGCTCAGTCTACATACTGTTGCTTGTATGGACTGACCATTTGATATTGGATAACGATAACAGATTGATGAGCTCTTTCCTGGGGAAGACGTTTACTTGCCTGGAGGTCTTAGTTAGGGTTTGCCCATACACTTGACATATCCATTGCTGTTCTTGATCAGCTCATGCTTGGGAAGTCATGTTGGTGAGACTTCACGGGTGTGGCTCCTGACATTCTTATGAGACACGAGCTCACCGTAGACTGTCTGTCCCTCTGGCTCTGACAGTCTTCCTGCCCCATCTTCCTCAACCTTTCCTGAGCCTTGGGTGTGCAACTTATTTTGTAGATGTCTCCGTCAGGACAGGCTCCTCAACTCTACATTTTGGTCCATTATGGTTTTCTATAATGGCTTCTGTTGCAAAAAGAGAAGCTTTCTTGATGAGGGATGAATAATACGCTTATCTGTGGTTATTTAAAAAACAACTATTTAGAATGTCATTGGGGCTCATGTTGGCTTAGTATTAGAAAGGTGTACTTCACCCTCAAAAAGAGGCCTGAATAAATGAACTGTAAAATACTTAGAGCCTAAAAGTTAAGCCAGCACATTTTCAAGTTTTTAATTGTAAATGACACCAAAAATAAGAGGACTCTACTAAGCAAATTTAGAAGACTAAAATAGAGCTTCCAAGAGCTGGGGGATTGTTATTTTTCTTAGTGCCAGAGTTCCTATGATAGGGTTAACAGCGAATTTATTCATGGCAAGTGTCCAAGCACGATCCACTGAGTAGATAAAGTGTAGTTAAATGTTTTCTATGATCTTCCCCCCAGGATGAAGGCACGGAGGACTCGTGCCTTCCTTTTCAAATCCCCTATGTAAAGTCCCCAACACTTACTTCATCTCTGCCCCAGGTCCTAGAGTACCCCACAGACTGAGTTGGGCTAAAAGCACTCTACTGACCTGCACATGGAAGAAAGAATATTAAATACCCTCCTTCTACTGAAGGTTTTAGGAGACACAGGCATAGTTAAAAGCACAAATTAAACATGGAAAAAGTGTACAGAAGTGGAGGCTAAACAATCATCTATTTTCCCCAAAGTAATAGTGGTCCCAGGGTCCTTAATTCCTTTATAGTTCATTTAAAGGGCACATGTCTGGCTTCTCGGCAGCCCATCCTTTACCACAGAGTCCTATGTTTAAGGTATCTACTCTAGCTTCAGACTTAGCTTGCTCAAAGCTGACCTCTTAACCTTCTCCTACTTTGACTAAGTCTGCTCTTAATGGTCCCTTAGGATGTGTCTCTGGATCCTTATCTTACTCTCAGAATATGCTTTTAGAGCTGCCGGTCTCTGCCTTTAAGTGCATCTGGTTTGGCCTCATTCAGGGTTCCGCTGATGAACAGGTATCCATCTGTTCGCTTTGGACTGTGGCTTTGATCTCTGAATTCACGAGACCATGCTGTCACAACCATTATAAACTAGGTCACGGCCTTCGCCCCTTACCACACTCTAGCTCTCTACATCCTTGCTCACAGTACCTCCAGTGACGCAGATTTTCCAGTCTCATCCTTGTTTTCCTCTCCCAACTTTTCTGATACTCTTTAACACAGTTAACAGATGGGTCACTAAATTACTCAACTCTATTGGATAAGCATTTCTTTAGCTCAAACTCAAGTCAGCACAATGAGAAACCGTTTTGATAACCATATTCTATTCTCAGTTTATTTCATGATAGATTTTATACTTGCTGTAAAACTTCAAAATATTAACCATGGCATCTACAGAACATTCTAAGCACTAAATATACATTCCTTTCAGCAGCCCATGGAATTTCCCCTAAAATAGATCATATAATGGGATACAAAGCAAGGCTTAATGAATATAAGAAAATTGAAATTATTTCTTGTATTCATCTGACCGTGATGGGATAACATGTAAAACCAAGAACAATGGAAACTGTTAGGCACAAGCAAATGTATGGAGACTGGGTAACTCACCATGAAATAGTGAATGGAACTCACCATGAAATAGTGAATGGGTAACTCACCATGAAATAGTAAAGGGTCATTGTAGAAAAAATTTTAATTTTTATAGGATCAAATCAAAATGAAAACACATATACCAAACCTTTGGGATACAGTAAAAGCAATCTTAAGAGGGAAGTTCAACACTATGAGGGGTCTTCATCTTAAAAATAATAAAATAATAAAAGAGCAATCTTAAATAATAAGCTATAAAAATGACTCCTGAAAAATATCTCAAGTAAAAATATTGGATCTTAAAGAAACAATGCACTAAATAGAAATAAAGATCAAGTCATAAATTAATGAAATCTCAATAAAAAATACAAAGAATTTATGAAACAGAATTAGTTCTTTGAAAAGACAAACAATATCAACAAATATTTGCCAAACTAACTAGAAGAGAAGACCCAAATTAACGAAAACTAGACTGGGAAAGAAAGACATCAGAATAGATGCCAGCAAGACTCAGAAAACTATAAGGACGCATCCCAAAGAGTTATACACCACTACATTTGGAAAATCGCTAGTACACAGATGCATTCCTAGATACATATGACCTACCAAAATTCAAATACTTTAGGGATCTAATAAGAAAGGAGATTGAAGTAACGAAAGGTCAGGTCCACATGTGCTCACTGGTGAACTCTACCAGACCTTCAAGCAGGAACTAACACCAGTATTTCTCAAGCTATTCCTCACCATAGAAAATGAAGGGAATGTTAAAAACTTTTTTGAAGTCAGTACTTTTCAGATACAGAAGACAAATAGATATGCAGCAACAACAAAAGAAAATTACAAGCCAACTTTTCTGCTGAGCACAGATGCACAAATTCTTAATAAAATAATTATAATCCAAAATCAATAACACATCAAAAAGATCATTCATTATGATCACATTGGCTTCATTACAGAGATGTAGGGATGCTTTACCATATGCAAATCATTAAATATAACAAATCATGTTAATGGACTCATGGAAAGAAATTACATGATCATCTCAATAGTCAGAACAAAATTTAAATTAATTACATGTGTATGGGTGTGTGTGTGTGCGAATGTGTGTTTGTGTGTGCACGTGTGTGTGAGTGTGTATATGCATGCATGTGTGTGTGCATATGTGTGCATGTGTGTGTATGTGTGCATGTGCATGCATGTGTGTGTGCATGTGTGTGAGAGTGTGTGTATGTGTGTGTGTGTGTGTGTGTGTGTGTGTGTGTGTGTAGGTGTGTGTGTGAAGTACAGGTGCATACATGCCAGAATGTGCAATATGGAGGTTAATGAACAACGTTCAGGGTCACTTTTTTTGTGGCAAGGTCTCTTCCAACTGTTTCCTCTGCTCCATAGTCTAAGCTAGCTGACCTGCAAACGTTCAGGCAATTTATCTGTCTCTGCATTTTATCTCACTATAAGAGTTCTGGAATTACAGGTGCAGACCTCTGTATTTGGAGATTTTCTTGTGTGTGTGTGTGTGTGTGTGTGTGTGTGTGTATTGTGGGGAGTATTTTTCAGGGATTGAATTCAGGGTATTAGGCTTACGAGACAAGCAATTTTACTCACATAGCCATCCTACTGACCCAGAAAGGATTTTGACAAAATTCAACACCTCTTCACAATGAAAGCTCTGAAAAACATCAAGAATAGAGGGGACATGTCTCAACACAATAAGGGCACAATAATACACAGCAAACAGAATACTATATAGGAAAATGTTCAAAACATTTTCACTAAAACCTGGCTTGAGATAAAGCTTGCCACTTTCTATACCCCTACCATCATGGTTGAGGTTTTAAAACAACAAGGCATGTAATGAATAAAAGAGAAACATATTTAGAAGGAATAAGTCCAAGAATCTTTTCTACTCTGCATACAAAATCCTAAGACTCCACTAGCAAACTGTTAGAACCGATGAACATTTTCAGCATACAAAGTGTCCAAGCAAAAGTCAGTCGCTTTCCTACATACAAACACACTGAGAGAGCAATTAGAGAAACGATTTACAGTTACCTAAAAATAAACCTTTGAAATAAATCTAACCAAGAAACTGAGAGGCTTCTCCCCTGAAATCAAAGAAACTGCAGAAAACATTAGCTAGACCCTGCATGCTCATGGAGTAAAAAGATTAACATCGTGTAAATAGCCCTGGTGCCAAGAGCAATCTACAGGGTCACTGAAATGTTCATCAAAAGTTCAATACAAGTCTCCATAGAAACAGAAAAATAAACCCCGAATTGCATTTGGAAGCACAAAAGACCTTCGGTAGCCAAAGAAACCCTAAAGAAAAGGAACACCAATGGAGAAAAAAACCGTGTGAATTGTACTACAGAGTCAAGGTAACAAAGATGTCATGGCACAGACTCAGAAATAGGCACGGAGATCGGGGAACAGGAAAGACACGGATATGAATCCATGAAGTTAAGCCACTTGACACTTTATAGAGTTCCTAAAATCTCACAGTGGTTGGCAACAGCCTCTGTACAGCAAAGGTTAATCAACTGAAGAGACAGAACAGGATAGATGGATGGATGGATAGATAGATAGATAGATAGATAGATAGATAGATAGATAGATAGATAGATAGATAGATAGGTAGGTAGGTAGGTAGGTAGGTAGGTAGGTAGGTAGGTAGGTAGATAGATAGATAGATAGATAGATAGATAGATAGATAGATAGATAGATAGATAGATAGATAGATGGGTAGGTGGTAGGTGGGGTAGGTAGGTAGGTAGGTGGGTGGGTAGGTGGGTGGGTAGATAGGATAGATGGATGATAGATAGATAGATAGATAGATAGATAGATAGATAGATAGATAGATAAAATCAGGATAATCTAGAATGTACAAAGAATAAGAATTCTCAGGGTTGGGGATTTAGCTCAGTGGTAGAGCACCTGCCTAGCAAACGCAAGGCCCTGGGTTCAGTTCTCAGCTCCGGAAAAAAAAAAAGAAGAAGAAAAAAAAAAGAATTCTCATACACTCTTGGTAAGAAGGTAAACTTGTCCAACTGCTCTGGAAATGAGTATGGAGGCTATGACCTAGCTGTGCCATTCCACATGCCAAGTCAAAATATCACGGGGAAACTTGCACATCAGTATTTACCTCAGCATTGTTGGCAACCGCTGGGTTACAGAACCAATCTAGGACAGAGGGGCTGACTAAGAAAATGTGATGTATATACAGGATGGATTTTTTCAGGCATAAAGAATGAATCTATGGGTATATTAGAGATCATCATGTCAAGTGAACTGGGACTGTCTCCAAAAAACAGATATCATGTTATCTCTTATATGTGTATCATAGGAATGTATGTGTATTTTATATATATATTACATGAAAGTAAAACTATATGTCTAGGGGTATAAAGATAAATAATATTAATTAATGAGAAAAGAATAAAAATATAGGAAAATGTACTCAATGTTACAATATATACTTGTATGAAAATTTCCTTGTAGAAAACAGTACAAGGAATGCAGATGGTGAAATTTCTCAAATTATCGCATCATGACACAAAATATGATTTAAGTTTCAAGACTCACTTCTTCCTTGAGCCATAACAGTATGGGCTAATGTCTAGGAGCCTGGAATATGAGCTCTCTAGGGAGATGATCTACTTGGGTCCTAAATCTGTCACTTGTAGTATGTATGGCCTCTAGAAAAGTAGCCTACTCCACCTATCTGTTACTACTAGGGTGGCAGAGACCCACTGGAAGGTTATAGTAAATTATAAAGACTCAACTGCACACCTATCAAGTGTGAAGGATGGAAAGGTCTCAGCAAACACCGGTTACGGATACTGTTTTCTGTTAATGGCTTAGTAGTCAGCAGTAGTCAGGTCACAGATCCCCCATGACTCCTAAGATGAATGGAGACCATGTAAGGGAGGAGAAACCCTTTAACACTCTGGTAAGATGGTAAATTTTACAGCCCCTGGGGAAATCAGTTCAGTGCTTTCTTCAAAACATAAGAATAAAACCCCTATGCAATCCACCTATTCCATTGCCGAGCGCCTCTAGGTCAGCGTAGCCCAGACATACTTCCATGGTTTTGCTTGATGCTGCATTATCCACGATAGCCGAGGTGTGGAGATCAGAGTTCCTGCTGTGAGTGTGTGTGTGGTCCAGAATTCATCTTCCATAAAATGTTCAGTAAAATCTTCAATGGACATTTATGTTCAGTGGATTGGGAATGCTTTGGATGGATACGTGACAAACCGAGTCCCAATCCAAAGAAACCCTGGAGTGACTATGGGGTCCCAGAAACATCTGAGTTACACGTCGATATGTGGATCCTGTTGTCCTTTTCGTTCTCTAAGCAATTGCAAGTAGACAGTTGTGAAATAAGAAAGCGATACAGATTATCTGGGAATTTATCAGTTGTATTTTCTGACTGAGCATCACGTTACAACTCAGGTAGATACCTGAGTGAAACGATACACCACGTCTTATTGCAATAGTTTGCTAGGATCGACAGACCAAAGCCCAGGCGCTTAGGGGTTTAATTAACACAGGGTTGTTTCTCATGCTCTGGAAGCTGGATGTTCAAGACTAAGGTGCCAGTGGTGTTAGATGCTTCTGCTTCCTCTCCTGTGAGCTCGCAGATGCTCATCAACTCCCTGTATTCTCACATGGATTACAGTCCAACTTAATGACATCATTTTAACTTGGTTAATTAAGAAATACTCCCTATCTACATATAATCACATTCTAAAGATCTAGTGGCTAGATCTGCAAAATATGTAAACGGTTGCATAACTCATCTCATAACACAAGGCAGGGATTAGCATTCAAGATGGAGCATCTGGAAATGAGATTCAGAGCTAATAGCTTTATTGATTCTGGCCTGGCTCTTGGCATACACGTGTTAAACTTAATTTAAGGGGCTTGGAAGATGACTCAGTCTACAAAGTGCTTGTCACTCAAGGTTGACAACTAGAATTCAGATCTCCAGCAGGCAAAACAGCCATCAGTTTTCTGTACCCCAAGCACTGGGCAGAGGGTATTTCACATAAATAATAAGATCCTCGGAGATTGCTGGCTATAGCTGGCTAATCAGTGGGCTCGGTCCTATGGTGGAGATTCTAACTCTCTCTCTCTCTCTCTATCTCTCTCTCTCTCTCTCTCTCTCTCTCACACACACACACACACACACACACACACACACACACACACACACCACTTAATTTGAGCGTTCGTCTTAGTAGACAGCAGTTAATATGAAAACTCAGAACTCATCAAAGTACAGAAAATCAATGTCTGTGGGGGTGCTCACTCACAAATGCGACATCTGTACCACACCTCCTTCCACAGGGCTGACAGACCATTGCAGAAGAAGATGTGGAAAGATTGGAAAACAAAGCAAGAAAACAGAAGGAGAAGCAGGAAGACACCAGAGAAAACAGTGTCGTCTGGACCTAGGACCTCCAAACAGCTGCTCAAGACCCCCACAAAACCAAGTCAATGAACATTCCAGGAAGAAGTGGGGGAGTCCACAAGAACCCATTCCCCAGCTGAGGAGCTACTGACAGTTAGTGGCTCCTTGTGGAGGGTGAGTAGCAGGTTGGCCACGGACTAAGAGGTGGCCTCACACCCATGAGTATATGAGCAACAGAAAACAGACTCGGTGGGTTATTAAAAATAATAAGAAAGCATGAAATTGGGAGGGACAGGTGAATACGTTGGGATCTAGAAATTATAGGGCAGCAAAAGGGTAAATCTGATCAAAAATATATGAATGGGGAAACTCAAGAGTTTTATATACATTTATCATTTATATGTGCGAATCACATATATAAACACATTTTGTGTATCTATATCTTATAATTTATAAATATATAAAATATAGTACATATTTTTATCTTATGTATATTTATAAATATTATATATATATAATTAAAGTTTGTTTTATCAGAATCCAACTAGAAAAAGATGCACTTAAGTTCTGCAACTCCTGACTAGATTGTACTGTACCTCCAGCTGTGCCTTATTATCTTAGCATACTCACTGCTGCTGAGTCTGCACATCTAAGAACTTGGGGGAACCTAGGAGAGGAATCTTTGTCAATCTAATTCAAAATTTATACATTTATAGGATATCAAAACTGTATTTTGTTTTCTCTTGCTTTTTAAGTAAGAATATCTGTCTTAAAGCTCCATTCCAGAATGAATTATTTTATCCTCATAGAAATAGTTCTATCAACTTAACCTCATGGTTGCTTAACTCTCTTACGATAAGCGTCTCAGGAAAGAATACTGAGATTTAACTGTTATTTGCTTTAAAAGTATTCTGACACCCACCACAAACGCTCGATGTCATTTAATATTTTGGTGAAAGTTACATCAAGCAACACTAAAATAAAAATGAATCATATTCACCACAAGTGCGGGTATTCTGAGCTTTCTCACTTAAACTCAGTAGATTTTGCCTTCCCGTCTGATAAGCCACGGTCACATGTTAGAAAGTCATCGCTTCAGTTCCCTGGTGTGACTTAAAAACAGCTCTGAAGTGGGCTGCGCCTCTCCTCCGGGTCTCGGCTGCATCGTTTCCCAGCTGCAGCTCCACAGATGTCTCTCCTGCATTGCAAAGCCATTTTCGCTCTCAACTGAAAGCAGCAGGTGTACCTCAAGATTGGGCACCAGGGACAGTGTGTGAGGCTCGCAGAAGAAATGTGAAATTACATAGTCCATGTTCTTGCTTAAAGTTTTATGAAGTGCTAGCTTGAAAAAAAAAATCAGCATCAGATCGTAGAAACAGACTTCTGTGCTCCAGATTCGGTTCTTTAAAAAAGAGATATTTCCTAGCATTCGTCATATAATTAAGAAACAGCACAAAAGAAATTGAACATATGAACTCTGGGGTCAGGATGCCTGAAGTCAAACCCAGCATTCACTTCTTCACGGCAGTAAACAGGCAGGTTTCTGGACTGCTCATCGGGCCTCCTCAACTGTGAAGTATGGTGGGGGGTGTTGTTTTACCTCACAGGGCTGTTGGAAAACTGAATCCGTTATCACTGACAGCATCCCTAGCAGCAGACGGCACATCAGTAAGGGCTGAAGTATCTATCACCCTCTCCTCCATCCCGCTTTTGACCTTACATATGTATCCCTCCCCTCCTCAGCTTCCTAAGTGTCACTGCCAACCAGCTTCCTTACCACTCTGTCCCTTGGTAAATTTTATATCATTATTAATCATGCAGCCTGCAAATTACTCGATTTTTGTAACGTTCTCCAGCATTCATTGTTTCAGCCGTGGCTCTTTCTGTGAAACCTGCGTTTCTCAATGCGTGTTCTTCCTCACACTCCGAGAAGAGCATACGGCGCAGACCTCCCTCGCCAGTTCGATGTTGCCCTTGAGTGCGAACCTTCCTCGGACTGGCCTTCCCTCACCCTATTCAAGTCACTAGTTGGAGAAAAATCTGTGTGCTGAATTGCAAACTAAACGCCCGTGACTCTCTCTCCCATTGGAATCAACAGCTTGAGGGTCTTCCTGAGCTCCAGAACCTCCTACTGGAGACGGGGAGTGAGCGTCAGAGCTGGTCTACAGAGGTGGCACAGGTAACCCGCAGCCGCATTCATCCCAAACATCATTTTCTTCTTGCTTGTCTCGCAGAGGCAGGAGCCTAAGTGTGTTTAAGGATGTGTCTACAGGCGCAACCGTCCCTGGCAGCGCCCAGGCTCTCCCGGAGCTTCCAACTGAAAGATACAGACAGGAAGCAAGCAGATAAACTACGTCTAATTTCATACCTGAATTCCTTCCTCGGATTTCGCCATCCTGCATGTATAACATTGATAAAGCACATCTTTACTGTGCACATTTTTTCTGGTCTGTAATTTCTTTCTTTGGATTCAAGAACGTTGTGACCTACGCGCTAACAAATCTAACGAGCTCGGCTTACCCTGACTTGGTCCATTCATCAGTTTGCACATCTCCAAGAGGACCAATGAGCATCCAGCCCTGACCTTTCGTTTTCTAATTTTTTATATTTCTTCTAGGACCCCAGAGTTCACTCTGACACCAATGAGTTTTTATTTTCTGAAAATTCTAGAAGTAGGAACACACTGGATTCTGTGTAGTAACATCAGCACTGACTCTGGTTACGATGACTTCCGGATTACTACTCTCCGATTCCGTAAGAGCGGAAACTCAGCATAGACTTCCCAGCATCCTGGAACTCGCGTGTCCTCTCGCTACTTCTCCATGGACAATGACTTTTGTTCTTTCAGTGTTTCAGTCAGATGCACTCAAAGCCAAAACCATATCTTTATATTTTGTTAGGTTCGTTCACAATTTTTCTTTTTTTTTTTTTTTAGAGACACAGAGGGTCTTGTTGGGTTGCTCAAGCCAGCCTCGTAGATACAGTTCTCACTCATCATCTAAATTTTGTGTTACAAGTAGCTAATAAGTGTCCTGCTTCTCTTGAGTGTGTTTTACTGTTAATTGTATCTGCCTCTGTATCACTATCCTCTACGTAACACTCTAGCCTAGGAACACTCAGGGAGGTGAGGGCAGCCCCTACATTGTTCTCTGTACACATACGCACTCTTATCCGTCACACACATCTATCAGTGGGAGTATCCTGACCCACACACAAGTCTCATGCTGATTCCAAACTAAAATCAGACTAAAGAATAAGTAATAATGCATTTCCCATTGTTTTATCTTTTTTATGTGCATGGGTGTTTTTTCCTGCCTGTGTGTCTATGTGAGGGTGTCAGATGCCCTGGAACTGAAGTTGTGAGCTGCAATGTGGCTGCTGGGAATTGAACCCGGGTCCTCTGGAAGAGAAGCCAGAGCTTCTTAACGGCTGAGCCATCTCTCCAGCCCCTTCCCTTGATTTTTCATTCTATTCTCTGTGGTTTCTAACATGGACATTTAAAGCAAGAGGAGGAAAAAAGAGAAACACGATGAAAAGGGGCGGGAAAGAGAGTGCGAGGGTGAAACGAGATGTGGAGGGAGAGGAAGGAGCTGTGGGAACAGCGATATTTTGGAAGAGCCAGACTCCGGTCTCAAGTGAACCACAAAATTGACATTGTTGGCACGTACAGTGTGGATGTGGACACTGGATCCAGCTTCGGGGTGGTTGTGTCCAGGGTTTTACATGATATCATTAGGACACTATGTCTTAATTTCATAGCCTTGATTTTTTTGATTTTTTTCCCTATTATGCTTCATTCTGAATCAAAGTGAGCAGACAGGAAGGAAGGATGGTACGAGTTTAACAAGCCTGTTTAGCAGCACCTGCAAGCTTCTGAAGTTAACCCGTCCACTGACTTGGAGCTTGTGTTCAACTATAAAACAGTGTCCTTAGCCAAGGATACACTTGGCAAACTTAATAAGATCGGGGATAGGATCTTACTAAGGATCTGAATAGATGCACATAGTATTGTACAGCCCACTTGGGTACTATAGAGTACACGTAGAGCCTTGAAACCAGTAGACTAAAGGAGAGTGCACTCTCCAAAAGGACCCTGATACAGCAATGCACATAGTTGCAAGAATTAAATGTGACCAGGTGTCCTGGCACACATCTGCAGTACCAGCATTTGGAAGATAAAGGCAGGGATATCGGGAGTTCAAAGTCATCCTCAACTATATGACTATTTGGCTACACAAAATCCTACCTCAAACACTGAAAATGAACATTTAAAAAGAAGTAAATTTGAACAAGCTAGTGTATGTGCAGGACAGCCTACTCATCTGGACTTGTCAGTTAGGTTGATCGTTCCCTAGTGAGATTTTTTTAGATTAAGTCACTGCTCATTTCTGCTCTGTTTTCCATGGTGGCTGTCCTTAGTGGTCAACTTGACTAAATTTGGAATTAACTAAATCCAATATAATACCTCTCAGGAATTTTTTTTTTTTTTTGCTTAATGTGAAGGAGGAAGATCCACTTCTAATCCAGATCTTTATGTAGAAAGAGACTCGCCTTTGATTTAGGCCACACCTTCTGCTGGAAGACCACATAAGAATATGGAGGACTGAAGCTTTTGCTCTTGGCTAGCTTGCTGATGCTTGGCTGGCTTTAGAGCAGCTTCTTTGGGATTCCAGTGTATAGCGAAGACCATCAGAGACATCCAACCCTATAGATTGAGAAACATCTGGATTCTTGTACTTTCTGTTCACAGCCATCCATTGCTGGATTAGCTGGACTGCAGTAGATAGATAGATGATAGATAGATAGATAGATAGATAGATAGATAGATAGATAGATAGGCAGATAGATAGGCAGATAGGCAGATAGATTTATAGATAGATAGATAGATAGATAGATAGATAGATAGATAGATAGATAGATAGATAGATAGATAGGCAGATAGATAGGCAGATAGGCAGATAGATATATAGGCAGATAGATAGATAGATAGATAGATAGATAGATAGATAGATAGATAGATAGATGGATGGATGGATGGATGGATGGATGGATGGATGGATGGATGGATAGATAGATAGATGGAGATAGATAGATAGACAGATAGACAGACAGACAGACAGACAGACAGACAGACAGACAGACAGACAGACAGATAGATAGATAGATAGATAGATAGATAGGCAGATAGGTAGGCAGATAGATAGGCAGACAGACAGACTGACAGATAGATAATAGATAGATAGATAGGCAGATAGATAGGCAGATAGATAGATAGATAGATAGATAGATAGATAGATAGATAGACAGACAGACAGACAGACTGTAAGTTCTGTTTCTTTAGAGAACCCTAACACAATTTTCTTCTCGGAGACATAAATAAATGGACATAGAACTGATGTCAGCAGATGTTTCCCAACACTGATCCTTAGACGAGCCCTGATGAGGCAATGCCAGCATCAGAACTGGCCAACGTCTCACAGATGGGCCGGGTGTGGAGACTCATCAGTGCTCATTTGCATATCTTGGGAGTTCTTGGTTTAAAAGAATATTCATGGTAACTTGTATTTGAACTGAATAATAACACAAAGTTTTCATGCTATATATGATGTAGGAGGTCATATGGGATTGGTTATTTTCTCCTTCCTACCCTTATACTTCCTAAAAACTTACTTGAACATCCCTTGGTAGGGATTAAGAAAGGGTACGAAGTTGGGTGGGTAGGGAGGTGGGAACGATCTGGGATGCATTGGGGGAGGGGAAACTGTGATCAAAATATACTGTGTGAAAAATTATTTTCAAATAAAAGTAATTTTCTCCAAGGGCCCATTTGTTAGAAGACCAGCATCTGAGTAGAAAGAATTTCTCCTTTATTTCCTTCTCAACCAGAACATCAGTTCCTATTGACCCTACCCCAGAAAATCCACATGTTTCCCACAAATTACCTAACTCCCCTTTTTGATTTTTCACACTATCAATGGGGAAAACAAGAAACTGAAGCCAATCAACCAACTAGGAAGCACAAGTCTTAAAAATAAGAAAAATAAGGATATACTGGTGTTCCCTTTACTACTCTTTTTTTTTTTTTCTACAGTATAATTTATCTCAAGAGCTTTAACTTTCCCGGGGGCTGTGGCTGTTTGTAAGATTCAGAAACATGGCTTACACTTTACATGTTCTCAACAGGAATAACTTTGACATTTAAAAGATATAAATTCAAAGATACAACTCATCATTATAGAAGTCCCTATTTTTGCACACACTCCTCCATAACACTATATATCATAGTCGCATGTGCAGAGTAACAACTTCAAATTGCCTTCTTAAAACCAATTAAAACTTGGTCTTTAGAAATTCTACATACCACACCTGCTAGGGAGAAAACATCTTCAATTCAAATTTCATTAATTCAGACTCTGAGCTCTTTCAACTAATCACTGTGATGTTCATCTGGCTTGATACTGTTAGCAATCGACATGGATAGAACGTGACATAACACTTAATTGCATTGTAGATGGATATCTATTGATTTTCATGAAGAGTGGATTTATCTGTTTTGTATCAAATACATAATATCATTGTAAAAAAAAATCACCGAGTACTGAAGAGTGCAAGGATTTATGCCAAGTGCCTCACGTTACCTCACTGGTCCTCACTACAAACCTATAAGGTTATAAGCTTTGCTTTAGAGTTACAAACACGAAAGTTCAGAAAGAATCCACCCAGTGGTATCTACAGGTTTTGCCCTATACTGAAACATTCAACTCATAACACACTCTAATTTAATATCTTCTCTTCTGTAAGGGGGAAAGGTAACTACATCTTCTGTCTTCTTCAGAAGGATATGTTCACATAGTCCTTCCTTCCTTCCTTTCTTCCTTCCTTCCTTCTTTCCTTCCTTTCTTTCTTTCATTTATTCATTCACTAGATATAGTCCCAGATAGTTCAGGCTAGCCTCAAGCTCACTATGTAACCGAAGATGACCTTACATCTATGATCCTCCTGACTCTACCTTGCTGTGATTACAGGCAGCGCTAGAGATCGAACAGAACTAGAGTTTCACGGATGTTGGGCAAGCAATCCGCCAACTGAGCTACATCTCCAACCCATTTCAAATTATTTTTACACAGGCCTTAAAGTAGGACATACTAACAAGCAATGATAAATGGCATATTTGAGGTATCATATACACTTGAAAGTATCTAAACACATTCCTTCTTGAGTTCTTTTAAGCATATCTTCTGATGAGTGGCTGGCACTGTAGGATTTCTCGGCCTAGGGTCAATGAGTATTTCACATGCTCTGTCCTGCCTGCAGCAACTGCTCACATTACTCAGAGCATCTAAGACAACACTTCCTGCCACCTGTTTCCAAGCTCCATATAAATTCTTTGAGTATCCAAGTTACATATTTGGGAAAATGTGTTTTCCAGTCCTAAATGTTAAACAGCAAAAATAAAAATCTCTTTACAGAGATACAAAAAGGACTTTCCCTGTGAATCTAGAAATACTTAATTTCCCCCCAAGTTCTCACTATAACAATTTCATTTTTCCTGTAATGCTATTTCCCTAGTGGAAAGATCAGGTCAATGTGTTCCACACTTTTGGACAACTTTTATTTTGGATCAGAAATGTATGGCAGAGAACAACAGCTGTGGAGAAAACAGAGTGTAGTGTGCTGGAAAAATGCTAGCCAGTTCTCATGAAATGAATTCCCACCATGCAAATTGTAAGCCCCAAGGATTTCTGGAGTCTGTTCTTATCAGGATGCCCGATAACCTTTAGTTCTACTTCAGCAACCTATGGTCTAGAATCTACCTGGGATATTTCAGACCTATCGTGTTTAAAAATCATTTGTGTTTTATGACTAACAGACAAAACATGAACCCTTCCCAGACAGCTGTGCCTGAGGGTCACATAAAAGTGAGTTGGTAGTCCAAAGTGTGCTTTCATGGAAAAAATGTCTAAACACTTAGACAAATCCAATATTTCTCTTTCCTGCCCCATCAGTCTGCCACCTTTCCCAAGCACAGAACAGCTCAGTGTGGCTGGACAATATGTTCCCAGCTGTGTCTGACTCATGTGATGACCATGAAGCTAAATCAGAATCGTTCCAGTGTGGGAAAAAAAACTGAACTTAATCAATTCCCCATGTAGAAGGCATTTCCAACTTTTCTCATCCTCTCTGGAGAAAGTCACCTAAGTTGGAGGCTTGAGGATCTAAATTCGGCCAGCTAAGATATGTAACAGACGCCAAAGACTTGATAAATCTTTTCCCAGGATGCCAAAGGGAAAAAAAATACAGGAGCAACAAACAACAAAACTATGGAACCTGGGCAAGAAAACTAAAGTCATTGAAAGACAAAAGATAAAATAAAATTCTGAAATCCTTCACACAGCAACCTATTCTAATTACAAGAGCACCACTGTCCACCAAAGGCATTAAAAGCATTGCCAGTGTCCAAACAAATGCCATGATGCTAAGTGCCATAGAGAAATGGCCAAATGAATGGCCTGTGTTGGCCACAGTATTGAAGGGTTCTCACTGATTGCAGCTTGGGTTAACAATCAGTCAAAAACGGAGTCGAATCATATGACCAAAGCACATGTTTGAAAAACCACAATGAAACATCATTTTTTATGATGCCTACATACTATTAAAAATCCAATTCAATACAATGGCAAAGACATTCAAAGTTAAAACTCTAAAGATTTTCCATTAAAAGCTATCTGAGATCTAAGAAGTAGTAGTAATCCACTATTTGTTCCTCCATGATTATAAGAAATAAAAGATTGACAGCAAAGTTTAAATATCTATGTCCTCCCTTCCCAAGCAATTATCCCTACCCTTTGCTGTAAGTAAACACTACCATGAATTTGGTATTTGTCTTCCCTGTAACTGTCTTCCTGCTTTTCCTCTATGTGTATGTATTTCAAAGCAGTACCTGTAATTGTTTGGTATTTCTTTAACTGTAAACTGTGTCACATCTTATGTGCCCTTACTGGGTTTTCACTCAACACATTTGTAATATTTGTGATAATAAAGAGATCTACATACACCACTACCTCACTCATAGCGTATATATTATGATGGTTCATTTCCATAAACCAGATACACCACACCCTATTAGCTTCTCCTCTCACTGCCGTGAGAAAATTTCTGACAAGAAGCAATTTAAGGACAGGTGGACTCACTTCGGCTTACAGTGTGGGGGAGATACAATCCATCATCATGAGGAAGACATGGTGGAGGGAGCAGGAGCCCAGCGGGTCACATTGCGTGGAGTCAGGAAGCAGAGTGAACCCAGAAGCTGAGCTGAGCTGAGTTGACCCTCAAGCCCTGCCCCCAACAGAAATCCATTTCCTCCATCATGGCTCTACTTTCTAAAGGTTCTAAGGAAGTGCCGTCATCTGGGAACCAAGTGTTCAAGAATAGGGAGGAGTGGTGTCACATTTCACATTCAAACTGCATCACACACATATCAGGTGACATCAGAAACAGTGGAGCATCATCTAACTCCAGAATGAGCTGTGTACAATGAGCCTTTCCCACTTGTCTCCCCTTAGAGCTCCGCCTCCCTAACCCTGCAGCCAGTTCTCTTTCCCAGGGGCTCTACCCCAGGCACGCTATTGCTGAAGACCTGTTTGTCTGAATCACATGAATCAAGTTTAGCTACAGTTCTTAATTTCCTGCCTTCTATATACAACCCTGCCAACATATTGTATAACTGACTGTACCCCAATATGGGACATTTAGCTTCCACACTGCATCACCAAATGGCATTTTCTATCATTTAATGAAGTCCTCTAGCAAGGCAGGAGTCAGTGTACAGTAAACCAGGACCTTCACGTGTGTTTTGAGTATCCTCAGAGCAATGCTGGATGCCCTTCTAAGTCAACGATTGTTTGATCATCGTCTTTGACAGAACACCAACCTATTATTTCTTCTTTATCTCCCCGGATTCTTTGATATTGGTCAAGAGCAGTGAATGTTGACTCAAATAAAATATTTCTACTTTGTTCTTACTTGATATTTCTAAGCTTGAGTATGTAAGTGGGGTAAAGAACTAGCTAAGGCTGGATGACAAGACAAGACACCCATGTATGAAACATCTCATACATGGCAGCTTTGGAACATTGGGACACAGTCAGTTCACTGAAATCCCAATTCATACCTCAGTTCTACAGTCAAATCTCCTGACCTAAGTGAACTTCTTGGCAAACAGGAAAATGAAGAATGGGAAATGGATTGGGAAAAAAGAGAAAGCCATGATAAAAATGAAGTTGGTATGAAGAGAGGGCTTTGATTAAAAGATATGAAAATGATTAGTTTAATTCTAACCACAGAGAAGAGGAGTTAGAATTGCCTAATTGTATAGGAACATATTCTCATGATTACAATCAAGAGGTCAGAATTTCCACCTCTGTCAAAGGCAGTCTTCCCAGAGAGACAAAGTATGCCTGATGTTGTATGCTGACACCCACTCTGCAACACACATGCCATGGCCATAGGACTCCTTTGAACTCATTGCACAAGTTCTCTCTTGATTGCTCGTGCTAGAAAACAGAATCGTCAGAGATCATAAGTTACTGCTCCCAAAGATATTATTCTGCATCCGTGGCAACCACATTTTCTATTGTTCCTCTCATTCTTCCCTATGGGACTAGCTGTCCTCCAAAACATTCTGCCTTTTCAACTTTATCTGAGCGTGGCTTCATTCTTCAGTCATCATGTAATCAAACAAAACTGATTAAGAGCCAACTCTGAGACTTTACGTATGAGAATGTACAAATTTCAACAGGCATGGCTCTTGTCCTCAAAAGTCCCATGCCCTTATACCTTATAGAGTAGGAAGAACAAAGGACAGAGTCTAGGGAGGGTGGAGCTAATGGGCAGCACAAATTGGATTCAGCAGGCTATTTAAAAAATAAAAGAACATGAAGTTAGCATTGAGTGGGAAAATGGAGGTGGGGCTTGGAGAAGTTGGGAAATGAGTTGGAGATAAAGACAATAAAAATACATTGTGTGTGTGCAGGAAATCCTCTAGGAGTCAATAAAAAATTATATGGATTTTTTTAAAGAGTAGCATTTTAAATAATTCCTAACAGGGGAATTTGTAACACCAACACTTGCTGTATCAAATGGTAACTTCCACATGCACCAAAGTGTCTATGGTCAGGTTAGGGAGAAGCATTCTCCCCTTAGTTCATGAACTAATTAAGGAGGTCAGAAGGATGAAAATGTAGAAACATAAAGAATGGTTGGGGGGTTGGGGATTTAGCTCAGTGGTAGAGCACCTGCCTAGCAAGTGCAAGGCCCTGGGTTCGGTCCTCAGCTCCAAAAAAAAAAAAAAAAAAAGAATGGTTGGAGAACAGAAAACAAGTACTAAATATGTAAAGTGGAAAGCTCACTCATTGCACTTTTCTTAATCTGACAGCAGAAAGAAATTATGTTTGACGTGAATTTTTCTCCCTTGGTTTTGCACCAAATGGAAAAAAGTGCTCTGAAGATACCCAGTTTCATCTAGAATACTTTTCTGTTGGTTCGTTTAATTTAACTTTTAAAAGTTTATAGGCAGTATTTTAGGATTGTAGGTTTCATTATTTTTTTTCAATGAGAAATATATACCTTTATTTACTCCAAGGATATCCAAGTGGCCTTATTCTGGTTCTTGCATATAATTTCTTTCTGCTGTAAATACTGTACTTGAAGCCAAAGAATACTGATAATTTCCTAATTTTCCTCCTGATTTGTAAGCCAAAAATTACCAACATAGTGCTTGTAGGAACTGAGCAATCACACATAAACTCATGAATTCACAATTTGGAATGAAGACTTATAAGAAAAAATTATTGTCATCTGTTTTGCCTGACATGGATTTTGAAATCATGTATAACTTTAACAGGCATGATGGGGAATGCATCAGTGAGAAATCAGCTCATGTATTCAGGTTGAAAGGAAGAGAAACAACATCATTCATTTAAAGAGGAACAGACATCCATGAATTGTTCGAAGTGTAAAGGGTTATCTCTACCCCCATACATACTCAACATTCACTTTGCAGATGAGGGACCTAAGGCTTACAGAAGTCTGACTTTTCCCAAGACTCCACAATGACTGGGAAATAATTTCAAGGCTGTGATCTTGAATGTTATAAATAATACCCAGACAATGAAATACATTTATGCAGTAAGATGTAAAAAGAGCAGCAAGGTTCTGCTTTCTAAAGGACACACAAACCTACTCTTTATTCACTATGTCCTTAGCTGTGGTTTGTCATGCACACCCTTTATGATGATGGCAGGCAATCCTTCCACACATAATTCGTTAGACTACTCATGAAGGTGTATTGGGTGTTTTACAAAATGCCTTGGTTGTTATGATATTTTTCATTGATGTTGTTTTATTTTGTTTTATCTTTTTTTTGAGACAAGTTCTCTACTATGACTCTAATCTTGCTATGTAGACCAGGCTGGCCCCAAACTCAATGAGCCTCCCAAGCACTGGGATTAAAGGCATGCACCATCACACTCAGACGTTGCTGTTTTAACGTTGCATTCCTAAACGTCAGGGTTCATCTTGATCAGTACTGTTTATGTGCTGTAGGACTTAGTATCTCTATTTTAGGGATATTGATCTATAGCCATTTTAGTGATATTTTTGTCTGGTTTAGGTATTCGGATAATGCTGGCCTCATAGAATGCTTTTTGGAAAGTTCTCTATCTATTTCAACTTTCAAAAATAGTTTAAGAGCTGGTGTTCAATTTTCATTAAAAATTAGTGACGCCATCCAATCCTGAGTTTTTCTTAGATAAAAGACTAGTCAAGGTTATCTATAGGAGTAAAATTGAAAGAATGAATATATGTAAATATATAATATTACATATGTAAGGAGTATTTGTTCGATTGGATTACATGATAAGGGCTGAGTTTCCAACAATGACCACCTACATATTGGGTAGTTGTTCAATCCACAAAGCCCGATTGCTCTAACATTCCCAATCTGTCTCTGAAAGCCTGGAAGATTCCTGGAGCACTAGCAGTGTTTAGTCCATGTTGGAAAGCTGACGAAGCTCACCTCAGATGCCAGTGAAATAGCAGCAATGGCAGCAATGACAATTTTGATGGTTGTGCTTACAAGAAGTGAGACAGGCAGGTAAGAAGCACTGCTTTGCATCTGACTGTTGATACAACAAGCAAAAGACTCTTCTCCCCTGAATTCTCTCTACTGGAAGCGCCCTCGCAGATCAGCCTTGAAGTATGCCTCTTAACTGATTCCTGATCAAGTTGCTAATCAAAAATAATCATCACAAGTCTATTCCTTGTCAAACTGACCCCCAACCACATCTCCTGTCTTGCTTAATTTCCAAATAAAGATGTAACGAGGTCATAATTCTGCTTAACATGATATAACTATCCCGTGTACCACCCAAAGCGCACTATTTTATCCCAAGAATAAATGGCAAAGCTCCTTGAGGGATTCGTAAGTCTTTGAACATACCATAATTTAAATATTATAATAAAGATTCATAAGACTTTACCATAGGTCTTAACTATAGATACTACCTCAAGTAATGTTATATTAAAAGAAATATAATAAATAAAACACAAATACCTGCTGGATGTGTGTATGCATTCACAAACATTAACAAAATGGACATAAATATTCATAGCCACTAAAAATCTTTGTTTCTGTAATTGATCACGTTACCTTGAATGTTGTTTATAACTAACTTCTCCTACTACCCTTTCCACATTCCTCCAACTCTCACCAAGTACAAAAGCAAGTTCTGATTCTTTACCTGGAGGTGTGACCCACATTTTCTTTCCTGAAGGGGCTGAGCCATTTATCACCCTCCCCAGATAATACTTTCCCACTGATCTTAATCACAGAGCACGGCAACACCAAGGAACAACCTAAAGGGTCTTCTGCCTTCCAGACACACTCTCCCTTATCTCTGTTTTGGACAACCAGTCCAATTTCCTTAAAGTAGTCTTTGATCAACATCCTGGCTAATAATACATTAACTCCTTTTTAGTCTTTTGACTCAAGGGCATCAGGAACCCAAAGTAGTCAAAGAGAGATCTTAGTTTTCAGTTCAATAGGATGTTCATTGTTCTTTCTGGCAGACATACTTCCTGCCTCTGAAACCAAGACCTATAGCCCAGTAGAGCATATTGGTGCAGTCAGTAAACACTCTGCTAGTGGGTCCCTGATGTGGGAGAGCAGGGAGTTAAGTACTCTTTTCATTTCCACATATAGACTTCTGTCTGGACTTCCATATTGGACATAGGAGAGACAGTACTATATACAGGATGCTGATTCAAAGCTAATACAGCCTTCTGACCATTGCCTCAGTTCTCCAGCACCATGCTATCATAATGAGTTCCGTCTACAGTTCTTTTGCTGTGAAGTAAGTTCTTTGATCAGAAGCAATGCTGTGTGTCATATCAGGATGACATAGGTCCATGGATAATAAATAGTTTTAACAGGAGTACTCTTGCAGGAATGACAAATTTCTGCCCAGAATTAGTATCTATTCCAATAAGGACAAAGCGTTGCTGTTTTCACAGTGGAATTGGTTTAATATAGTCATTTGCCACCCAGTCATTGGGTGGTCGCCCAAGGAAACAGTATATTAGAAGCTTGGTGTTGGTTTCTGCTGCTGGTAGATTGATGTGCAATAGCAGCTACAGCTAGATCAGTCATGGTGAGTGCAAATCCATGTTGTTGAGCCCACGTTTAATCTCCATCTTTGCCAACTTGTTCTCTTTGCTCATGGCTCACTGAACAATGAGGTGAACAAAGACAGATACGGAATACTACCCATAGAACAGGCTGTTCTATCTGATTGATTGAGTTGTTCTCTGTTGAGGTTGACATTTGATGAGCATTTATATAAATGTTCTGTTCACATACCTTTTTCCCAAGTGTCTTTCTCACCAATTTCCCAAACATCCACCCAAACCAAGTCCTCAATCATCCACCCAAACCATTGGCTATAGCCAATCAATCTATATACAATCATACTCGAGGCCAATTTTCTTTCCCAGTACAGTTATGTGTACTGTCCAACGTTTTGTCCACCATGAAGATTTCTTTCCATTGCTACTCTTCACAATTGTGCTGTAAAGTTGCAACTGCCCACTTCTGAGAATCACCTGCATAACAAATAGAGACTGTCCGTGAACCAAGCCTCAGTCTTTTCTTCCTCAGTCAAAAATCATAGCACATACCCTATGTAAAAGCCTTGTGCCTTGAAGACCGGTTTGGACCTGGCAGCATATTACTTCCACTGAATGATGGATTGCTACTGTGCACATACAACTTTGTGGATTTGTGGGTCCAATGATGTCCATCTCAAGACAGGAGGCTCAGGTTGCATGATATCGGGGTAACATTCTGTTTCCATAAATGCCCACTAACATGTCTAGTACTCCTCTGAGAGAATAGTTGTCTACAAATGGGATTTGCTCCAAATTCCAAGGTCCTCTACTATGATTCCCCTGTGATACCTGCCAAGGACTCGAAATAGCAACAGGATCTGCTGGGAAATCAAACTTTATCCATGATAAATGAATATATGAAGAACACACGGCACACATCTACAGTGAATATTATTTAACCATAAGAGCATGAACTCCTATCATTTGCAGCCAAAAATATATCGATAGAGTTAAGGACATTATGTTAATTACAACAAGTTTGACTCAAAGGACAAATGTTACATTTATTTTTCTAGGAGGAAATGAAAAACTCTGATCTGGAAATTTGCTAATAATTACTAGAGACTAGAGGTATGAAGATTAAAAAAATAGCTATACAGTAGGTACCAAAATACAATAAAAATACATAAGGAAAAAAATCAAATGTTCTATGGCATTTGAGTACAGCTACTGTTCACAAAACCTACTGCATAGCCTATGAATAACTATTTCATATCATTATATATCATATTGTGATAGAAGTGATACTTTTCTCACCTAGCACTTATACAATGCTGTACTGAAATATTACACTGTTCTCTATAAATATGTTTATAGAGATATAATTAAAAACTACCATTTGTTAAGTAAAAAGAAAAGATGAAAATGTGAAGATAAGAAGACTCTGCTTCCTTTGGTGAAGGCTCCCAGTTAAAAGAAATTACATTTTTCAGAGGAATTTTGCACTGGCAAGAAACACCCTATGCTTCTGTGACTATAAAGTGGCCCGACCCAGCAGAGAGGCCAGAACCATGCTATAGCCACCCCGTAATGACGAAAATCAATTTTGCAAACTTCAGTTGCGTTTTTCCTGAGCGTCTTGGCTGTTTCATCTGGCTTTGACCAGTGGTGACAAGTACTGTTCTTCCAATCACCTGCACTTCTTTCCCTACACTTCGTTTTCCCTGAGATAACCGTTCATTGTCTTTGCTAAGAAGAAGCTCTCCCAAACTTCTTGTTGGGAAGTATTTGACAGATGTGTGTGCGTGAGTGGAGACCCATTCAAGTAACAACAGGACAAGCCTGTCTTCTCCAGTCCCACTGCTTTGTATCTTTGAGAGGAAAGACCTAGGGGTGAAAGTGCTCAACAAACCCTGGCATCCCTGCCCTCCTGCACCTCCCTCTTTCCTCCAGGGCACACCCCTCCCTTCACTCTTATTTACGGCAGTAGCTCAGCTTACGCATGAAACACACACTGTAGATTTAGTTGAATTTTTAATAGATAACATTTTCACATGTAAGCTAACATCTCTCGTTCACCACATATCCTGTGAATCAGCTAGGTCATGTATTTAGCGGCTCTCTGATGTTCTGCTATGGAAATACACCATATTTTGTTTATCCACCCTACTGTTGATAGACAATCAGTTGTGTCCCATCTGTCGTTATTACTAAACACTGTCACCAAGATTCTCAGAATGTAGCTCTTGGATTATTCATACAGGTGGGTTATATGCATATGTGGACTTTCTAAGTTGCACGGTATTTACATAGTCTACTTGTTGAGCCTACTTTAGCAGCCAAAAAGCAACTAGCATTTACCATTTTGCATAATAAGTGAAGACATCAGGAAAATTCAGTGCTTTTTATTTCTACGACTCAATGTTATCAAAGATCCGGTCAACTTTCATCTTCAACTCTACCACTTGGTGTTGTTCTCACTCGGTTCTTAGGCATCTGGCCTCCTCACAGTCATAAAATATCTGCAAGAGCACCAGTTATCATGCTAATAGTGACCACCCCCAGAGGAAGGAGAAGGCCTTTTCTCTGGTGCGTCTCCCTCTTAGTATAAGGAGACCTTTCTTTGAACCCTCCCCCAGCCACTTAGCTCCCACCCCACAGGCAAAAATTCACAGTCTGTCCTACCTACAGCAACCACTGTGAAAAGAAAGACAACTCCTGTAGGCGACTCTTAGTATTCAATGCAGTCCCCACCCCAGAAGCCGAGCATGACCCTTCCTGAGCACTGGCAGTTAGGAGAGGGTATCGCTTTCCTTCCCTTTAACTGTTGCTATCCTTAAACATCGTGATGAATCTTCTATTATGGAGATGAAACTTCAAGCACATACATAAGTAGGTAGGAGGACACGACTAGAATAACAGATCCCATTCCATGACTCGCACCCAGCTCCACAAATTATCATGACCCATCTCCTGTCATCTCTTCCACCTTCTCCCATGTCCTTCCAGAATATTCTGAGCAAAGTCATTTCATCTGTAACTTGCTTTAAAGCAAGAAAAAAAAAAGAAAACTTTTAAAAACCTGTAAATCAACAAGTTTCTTTTTTAATATTTTTTATTCTTCTCTCATACTTTACATCTCAACCACAGTTCACCTTCTCCACTCCTCCTCCACCTCTGCTCTCCCTTAATGCACTCCTTCTCTTTTTCCCTTTAGGAAAAAGCAGGCATGTGAGGGATATCAACTGAACAATAAGATTAGGCCCAACCCTCCTATCCAGGCTGAATGAGGCAACCCAATAAGAAGGAAAGGGTCCCAAAAGCAAGCAAGAGAGTCAGAGACATGGCCACTCGCACCATTAGTAGTCCCACAAGAACATTGATCTACAAAACAGTCAAACAACAAAATAGGAAAACAACGAAAATTACTCCATAATTACTCCATTAGTATTAAAGTTTGTCCCATATGTCATAAATGGGTGTGCATTTGTATTTAAAGATTTGGCATTGGCTCCAACCTAAACATTGAGAGCGCTACATTGTTCTCCCTCTTGTAGAACCAGTTTGTGTTTTGTTATTTTAGTATATAATATTTTATTAATTCTTTGAGAATTTCATGAAACATATTTTGATCATGCTTTAAGTGTGGGAGGTTTGCTGTAAATGATGTGAATTATTAACTGAAATGGGTGTCTCATAGCCCATGGTTCTCTACATTCTGAACTGTCGTGGCATTCTGTAATCAAGACTGATTATTTTCCTTCTTTTTCAATCCTTCAAAGACATATCAGGTTTCCTCTGGATCCAGTTTCCAAAATGCATCCAGACTTTAATCTCAGGTTCCAAATGATTCAATTTCTCCCTCCTCACAGTCCATGGTTCCTCTGCTCTCTGTTGTGGCATTCTGTAAATTGATTATTTTAACAACAACAACAAAACAACAACAGCATATCTTTTGTTTCCCTTTGAAGGAAAAAGCAGGCATGAAGACCAAGGGAGCTCTAGGCTCACCAGCTCCAGGCAATCCAGCATCCTACTGGGGATGGTAGGAGGCCATGCCTGCAGATGCTGTGCCAAGCAAGGCAACTGCCTGCACAGCAGCCTACCATCCTTCAAGGAGAGGAAATGAGTTAAGATTTAATCTCTCAGGAAAAAGTGTATCATGGAAAATAGAGGATCCCAAAAAACAGTATGAATTTTATTCATTTTATTAATGGCAGTTTGTCTTTAAGAAATTAGCCACTATTGGAAAACAGGGATGACAAAAAACACACACACACACACACACACAGAGAGAGAGAGAGAGAGAGAGAGAGAGAGAGTGCAGTTCCTAGAGAATAATACTACTGATTAAAATAAAATTAACATCTAAAAGATAAGGGCTTTGACTCACCACTCCTTTGTAATCCAATCAATTTTGTTATGCATAGCTTTGAAATTTTCACCATAAATACTTGAAATTATTGGTGCTGTGTTCCTTTTTCAATGTGAACTTTTAAATTTTGAGACTATAAGCTACTAACAGGAAAAGGACACATGACAATAATATGTGTACTCACATATATGTTATGTTGCTCACTAACATTACTGTGTTTCTAAGAGTGATTTGCACAATCAAAATAAGATGTACAGGCTCAAAAAAAAACCAATGAGACAGAATTAAAAGGCAAAAGCAAAGAAGTGACCAAAAGAAAAACAAAGCAGAAAATGATCCAGAGGATAGATCCAACAGAAAACCATCTAAGTTTGCTGTATAAAATATTTATAAAGAGTAAAACTAAAAATTTACAAAACCTTTATTTTCCATTTTTTTCCACCTGTTTTCTGCTTCTGTTGGCTTTTGGTTGGTTGGTTTTCCTTCTGTATAGGTGAGTCAGGGCACGCTAATCAGCTGTGACAGCTAAATGAAAGAAAACATGTTGAACAAGCATATGTGGCTGGATGTGACAGAGGGGCGTGTCCAGAGAAGGATCTCGGGCGTGGCTCTCTAGCACAGAACGCCACTGTGCTAGCTTGAGAAACCCTGAGCTGGTAAACGGAAGAGCAGAGGTGTAAAGCAGCACTTCCACACCAGTTGTTACAGTTTCACTTCCTGTTACCTAACAAAAGTTACTTGGGATAAGGGGTCTAGTTGCCTCACAATTCCAGGTTACAGTCTGTCTCAGGGGAAGTCGAGGTGCTGAGAGCCTGAAACAGCTGGACACATCTGCTGTTGAGAGCAGAGGGATAATGAGCGCATGCGCACCATCTGCCTCCAAGAGCAAAGAGAACAGGCAAAGGGAGAATGAGCGCATGCTCACCAAGCTCAGCGGGCTCTCAAAATGGTGTCTCCCTCTGTTGGCGAGGCACAGGGGTGGAGGGTTGTCTCTCTATCTCCACCCTCACCGAGAAGCCCACAGGCTACCCTACTCTAGACAACTCTTCATTGAGATTCCTCGCCATCACCTTTTCTTCAGTCATTTTTCTAGCTAGGTGTCTTGCTTAGTTCAAATACAATCTCTCTTGGTTCACCACAGTTCATGTAGCACACAACTGCCTACATTTACTTTCTGACACCTGAAGAATTTCAGTGCATTACTCTGTGCTTGGCACATCAAAACTAAAGTCCTCATGTTGACACCACAGCTATCAATCAATGGCAGAGTCTACTTCTGGCCATCTCACCTTGTTCCAGCCATCACAAGACTGAGCTCTCTCTCCCGGGATCACCTTTCCTCTTTCCACCCTCCTCCTCCCTCCCCCTCCCTCCTGCCTCCCCTCCCTCTCTCCTCCCTCTCTCCCTTCCCTCCTCCATCCTGCTTCAATCCATTTCTTGACAATCTCCGGCCACTTTGGTAAAGAATAATTGATAATGAAGAGCCAGGCTGCACTTTTATCTTTCCAACATGAACACGATTCATATGGAAATATGCAAAAGCAGCTCCTATAGCAGTTACTGAATGAAAGAACCGGACTAGGCTCCCCTGGATACACTGTCAGGAAAGCACCGTCCTCCTCATAGACCGAAACAAAACACATTTTCAGGCAGAAATATCGTTTTTATTAATGAGTCATATTTTTCCATTTTGTGTAAGGCATCGATGGTGACGTTTTGTTTCATGAAAATCTTGCTTTGGAACAAGGTAAAGGAAGAAGAGAAAATTCATCTTTTAACCATCTGCCTTTTTTATTGATCTCAAAAAGGTACTTAAGGTTAAAACATTTTTACCTATTACATCATACATGAATAAAAATAAGATCAAGATGTTAGGAAAATTGAATCTACATTTTTCCAGGAAAAGCTATTACATAATGAAATTATTCCCTCATTTCAGATAAAAATGATGGCATTCCCAGTATAGAAACTGGAAGGTTCATTCTGGATAAAAGAAAGCTTCTTTGCCTATTTTTCCTCTTTTTGAAAATGGATTCTTTTTCTCATATAATATATCATGATTGTGGTTTTCCCTCCTGCTACTCCTCCTAGTTTCCCCCCTTCTGTCTTTCATTAGAAACAAATAGGCTTCTAAGAGTGATGAAATGATAACACAGAAGTGAACACATCGGAGTTGAACAAGATAAACCAACAGAAAGGAAAGAGCCCAAGAGAAGGCATAACAATCAGAGGCCCTCTTGTTCACACGTGAGGAATCCCATGAAAACACTGACCTGGAAGCCATAAGATAGTCACAGAGGACCTCGTGCAGAGCCATGCAGACCCTGTGCACACCGCCTCATCTCTATGAGTTCATAAGCTTCACTGTTTTAAAACATTTGAAAAGTTGCTATGCAGAAAGAGGAATAGATTAACGTTAAGGTGAGTCACAAAGAGAGAACCAAGGCAAACAGAAGTTAATGCCATGGAAAAAGATTTCTCACTCAGGATGAATGAGGAGCCCTAGCCCTTCTGCAGGGGGCTCCTCACTGTTCCTCATCACTTGGCCTGAATGCTCAACTCTTGGTAGGTAAATATGTTGTGATAGTGGGACAGATTGTTTAACTTGGTTTTAGATAGAATTAAAGAACTGTCCTGGAAAACTGTAATAGTGATGGTGCATCCAGGCCTACCGTAAAATCTGTGCAGTCAGGTTAGACAAGTATGGACTTGATCCTGGCACATTTATGAGTCAAAAATGACCACCAATGATTGACAAATGAAAGATCATTGGGCTAAAAGCAGGTATCTAATAATGGCAGATTCCATTGCCTTATTGAATTATTCCCAATGGCATTCTCAGAAATATTCAACTGCTGTTCATGACATTTGTAGGCATTTTTTAGGGAAAAAAATGTGCTAACTGGCAGAAATAAGGAACAAAAAGCTACAAGGCCAGAACACCAGATAAGACAAAAACAGATGCAATTCAATTAATTCAAAATCCAAACTGCCATCCCAGTAGCCTTTGAAGGAGAAGCATACAGATTTTAATTCAGTTACAAGCTTGATACAAGTTAGCATGTGACTTTCACCTAAAAAAAAGTGAGGAAGAAGAAGAGGAGGAGGAGGAAGCAGATAATATAATATAATCCTGGGTCGTATGAAAAGGCATATGGTAGCTATAATAAAGAAAATAAATGTTCTCTGTCTTGCAAATGAAGACAGAGTCTTCTTAGTCAGAACAAAGATGGCAGATTTGGCTACTCTCTGCACATATGTAATAGAAATATCTCAATAGAAAGAGCCTCCAGAAATTCAAGAACGATGGGTAAAATGTAATCTACATTTGGACATCTTTCTTAACAACATGAAGTATCATGGGGCAGAGTAATTTCTTGATTTCTATACTGGATGTACACTGACTAGAGTGGATGAATATAACCTATTTTAACTCATACAGTTTACAACTTGTAGTAACCCAGAAAGACAGGCGTGCGAAGGAACAAGACCCTGTGGTATTGGACTGAGCAGGAGGAGAATCAGTGAAACCCACTAAAACAATCTCAAGAATCAAGAAGCAACACTCTTCCCTGAGTTGTCTCTGAAGGTCTACCAGAGATTATGAATTACACTTCCATACGTGAAGCAAATCAAATAATAAAATTCAGTGTTCTGTGTTCTGCCTTATAAAAGCTTTAAAAATATTTTGTTTAAAATCGTGTGTGTGTACGAGAGCACGGATGTGATCACATGTAGAGAGGAGGTTTATTTTACTTGATTATCTTGGAAAACAATTAAAAAACTTACAGGGCTGGGGAGATGGATTGGCCAATAGCAGTACTTGATATGCTAATTTGAATACCGAAGTTCAAGACTCCATGTAGAAAGTTGGGTGTGGCAGTACACACTTATGCAAATACATGCTACACACACACACACACACACACACACACACACACACACACACACGTCCACACTCCTATACAAGCATGTCAAGTAATAACTTCAGTTTGGTCTGTGTGGCTTTTGCTCATCAACATGAATGACTGGAATACAATCCAGGACGTACCTGTGTGGGCTGCAGAGTCTCACGCTCCTTCTCTCAGGCACCGAGAGACCTCCAGCAACTTAGTTCTGCTTCCCACTACTCTACTGAGTCAGCGGATATTTTGAGAATTATTGCCCAGTCCTCAGCATGTCTCCTGAAGTCTTAATATATAATTCCCCTGCATGACAAACTCAATCCTTCCTTTTCTCACCTGGCAGGTGTGTGACACTGTCATGTCCCTCTTGTACACGGAATACTTGTGTTAGCTTTTTTAAAGAAAAAAAATGCTTACATATTTTCATATTGGACACAACGTTTTTAAAATTTCGATCTAATTTTTCATCCTTAAATCCTTCTTTTCCTCTTTCTCTCCCTCCTTCCCTCCACTGCCCCACCCCCACTGCAGACTGGGTGTGGCAGCACTCACCTATAATCCCAACCTTCAGGAGGTGGAAGTGAAAGGCTTTTGGTCTGAGCTACACAGCAAGAGCTTGCCTCAAACCAAACGACAGAACCCTCTTTACAGTTCTCTTCACAAACGCAGGTCAAAGCCCTGTGTCTTGAACCTTTCATGTAGATTAATAGAATGCGTAAGCACTGAACATGTACACTCATTTAATTTCTGCCCATGTTACCAGACTAAATGCCACCTTATTCCATATTAGTTTGTAATGAAGCACTTTGCTTCTGATGTATACATACATACATCTATCAATACATATATAATATGTTCATTTCAGTTCTCTAACCCCAAACACTTCTCATTTTCTGAGTCTTCCAGAAGGCCCTTGGTCAGCAAAAGCTGCTATGCACAGGGGCTTAGGAGGGGCTCTGTTGGTAAAGCTCTTGTTGCACAGGCTTGGAGACACAGATCAGGTTCCCACGCAAAAAGTCAGGCGTTCAAGTATGCTTCTGCGGTTCCATAGCTGGTGAGACAAAACAGTCAGCTCCCTGGAGCCAGTCGTTACAGAGCCGCACCCAACTGGTAAATTCCAGATTCTGCCAGAAACCCTGTCTCAAAACCTGAGGTGGAGAGGAGAGGAAGAAGATACTGCCTATATAGAAAGGGAGAGGGAGTTAAAATAAAATACATATTTTGATAAGCGAGGTACATACACAGTTTTAACTGGAGAGAGAAACGAAGGGTTATATTTTTTCAAATGTCAAGGTATGTGCTAATTTTAGGAAAAGGGAAGAGTAAGTGAGCGTGAGTTGAAAATAACAAGTGGGGTGGGGCAGGAAAGAGAAAGTTCAAGGTAGATGATGAAAAGGTGTCCTCCTCAGACTGGGTGTTAGTACAGAGTGCACTTCTCTCAGGGACAAAGGGTGGTGGTCAGCACCCCAGTTTATAGGAAAAGGAGCACGAACCGGCTTCAGGACGTACAATGAGGAACCCAAACTAAAAGAAGGCTCATCAGAGGTAGTAGTGGGGAGGGCTGTATTGGTCAGGAGTCACTGGCTGCATGTGATAGAAGTCCAACTTCAACTAGCTTCATAAAGGAGGGGTTCATCGGATCTGAGTCTGCCTTACACAGTCCGAGGGACGTTGGTCCTGAGCCTGAGGATGCTCCCATTGCTAAGTCCCCAGCAACGACACAGACTGGAGTCTAGGATCCATCAGTGAACATGGAAACTCTTTTCAGGAAGCCTGGGGGCTGGTGTGGAGAATACAGGGTATTTTAGAAAAAAAAGTGGAACTGTTAAAAAATGTTAGAGAGGAAAAAACCAGCTAAAAATGCAGACATGCTACACAGAGAATGGTCATTTATAAATCTTAGTATTTATGCTTACAGTTCTGCATTAGTTCTTAACCTAATTCATTTGGATTACAATGCATGAAACCTCATGTCAAACTTTTAACATGAAAGGTGGGCATGGTGTTGGGCAACTGTAATCCCAGCACTTGGGAGGTAGAATAGGGGCAAAATCACGAGTTCAAGACTGTCTGATCCATACAGTGAAACTGTCGTTAAAACAGCGTTATCAACTATTTAATTATTAACTAACTCTAAAAAGCTAAGCAGAAATAGAATTGGTTTATTCCTGATACTCTACCCGCCCCCTGCACATAGTTGTACCTGATTATGATGGTTTGATTTACTATTTTTAGCCTGATGATGGTGCTTAATTATTCCCAAATCCATTCTGATCATCACTGTCAGTGTGGTATTCAATAAGTAAAAAGTTGCCCAACGTTTTGTTATAAAATATATTTTGTATTAAACAATTTTGACCAACAGTAAATTAATGCACACTCTCTGGGCATGCTGAAAGTACACTGGATAGGGCCCTGACATGCAGGCGTGTCAAGTGAAGTTTTGACGGACAGGACTTTCAGTTCACAAAGGGTTCCTCACTTTATATCCCCATTGTGAGTGCAGAGAACCACCTGCCATTTCACTTGCAATTATTAGATAAAAAGCTCGCTTTTTTGTGACTCTTTGCCAACATTCTGCTAAATCCGCACTCCCTCCTCCTTGTGTGCCTCTGACTAAAGCGGCATACATATTTTATAATTCACCTACTCCTTCCTCTAGTTATCTTTTGTAATGATAACTCAGGGAAACTGAGCTAGCCTCCAATACATGTCAGTTATAGTTTGAGGCCTAATATCTCAGCAGTATTATATAGTAAGTCACGTTATAAGGACTTGTTCCTGCCATTATTCAGAAAAGACTGTATAATGGCTTCATAGTTAAATAGGAGCTCTCCATATCCCAATGCTAAGAAAAAAAAGGAAAGAAAAAGAAGAAAGAGAGGAAGGATAGTCACAAACATAGAAAACTGGCCTTTGTCTCATTGCATCCCTGAAATTAAGAAATAAACAGACGGTCTACAGTCAGACTCCTTTGGCATGGCTTTGGCACTGGATTTTTGCCATACCCCAGTGCCTCTGACCTAGGCCCATCTTCCCTGTGCCCTAATGACTGATACTTTGCCTTCACAGAGCCAGGAGCCTCATCGGGCTCACTTGGCGTTGTATTTCCTTGAGCACTTCACCAGAATTCGATCACAGGGAGCCATCAGTAAGTACCGAATCAATGAATACATCACAGGAAACGTTTGTGTTTGTAAACAGAGTTGAACATCCTCCAAGCAAAGCTGAGATGGGGAGATGGCGGAAGCAGAGACCAAGGGCCCTATAACTGCTTTCTTCCTTCAATGATGCCTTTCATCTGTGTTCTCAGTAGGACACTCTTCACATACAGAGCTCAGTAAAGACTCCAACTCCTTTCCTCCCGGTCTGGTTACTTGCTTATAAAGATGACTCTGAGAAGACACAGCAGTTTCTGGCTGAGAGTCTGCCAGATGGATCAGCACACTATCCTGAGGTCCATTCCATTCGCCCCTGGGTTTCTTTCGATAAACAGCGTGATTGGACTGCCCAGATAAGTAATTCCTTCCAGCAGAAGATGCTGGCAATGAAGTTATCCTAGACCGTGAAGGATGCCCAAGGAAATCATAAGAGAGTCGGTAAATTAATCAGCAGGGTGAGCTCAGCTTTTATTTGGTTCCCTGAATAACCAGACAGCACACAGCATACCCTGCAAATAAAATCAGTCCCAGCCCAAACATCCAGTTTCATACAATACATCTCATGTTTTTCTATTTCACGGCAGACATTCTCCTAATGAGCAGAAATTACGAGCATATGGTCGGGGAGGGCCTCAGTCCTTTGAGATCACTCATGGACGTTCCAGGGTGAGATACACGAGAGCAAATGCAGAAGTCTAAAGATAGTCACAGGCTGAGTCAGAGTTAGCATGTATTAGGGACAAGCCAGGCACTGTGGAAAGGGCTTAACCCATGACTTCACTTACACCTTCTGGCAATCTCGGGCGTGCCCTACTTTAGCCTCATCAGATAAGGCAAGCGAGGTTTTGGAGGATTAAAATAAGGTTATAACGAACTTGGGATATAAGCTAATGTTTTTCTGAATCCATCTATGGACAAATACACATTTGTGCCAACTAAGGCCTTACTTACCACGGGGAAGGGCCATAAGCAGGAAAAGGAGGAGATAAGAAGGGAGGAGGAAAGCAGAGACCAGAGCCTGCATCACTGGAAGCCAAGATAGAAGGGACAGAAAAAAAGAACTGTTGAAAGAAAGACAGAAAGAGAGAAAAATGAAAAGAGAAAAGATGAGAGAGAGAGAGAGAGAGAGAGAGAGAGAGAGAGAGAGAGAGAGAGAGAGAGAGAGAGAGGGGGAATATTCCATTCCCAGGGAAGCAGGTAAATGACTGAGGAGCACAGAGAGCTCTGTATTCAGCAGAACAGGGGGTGGGCAGACTCAGGCAGCATCCAGCCTAGCATGGCACCAAACGTGGTCACCAAGGGATGAATTGTAAAGAATTCTGGCACCTGGATCGGCACTGCCAAAATCCAAACGGGAGACTCCAGCAGGCATAGGCAATTACCAGATGAAGGGCAGAAGACTAAAAATTTCCCCCAACACTCACAACCCCACATTGACCCAGATTGAGGCACCCCAGGTATCGACTTGCCTCGGGGGCAGCTAACCTCCACCAGCAGAAAGGTTCAGGGACCCAAAGCACAGTCCCAGAGAGCCCCCACATCACTCTCTCTCCCTCACACTAGTGCGCTGTGTAGCAAGAGACCCTTCGGAACCACAGAAAGTGTGTGAGCACACTAGGGAGGATGTCGCTGAGTCAAGTTGAGCGACGGACTGCAATCCATGGTCTGTGAGGACACCAGAAGGGGGGTAAGGGACCGAGAGCCAAGAGAACCTCAGCACTGGGCACCCAGCCAGCAGGGAGGAAGGGAAAGAACCCGAGGACTGAAAGAACCCAGCAGGGTCCTGAGGGCAGAACTAAGGGAGACACAGGAGAGAGCCAGGTTCTCCTTGCCCAGCCAGAAGCACCAAGTGAGAGCATTACACCTATTTCAGGGTTTGGCTCAGGCATATTTATTCACTTCATTTGAACTGTACATTATATGAACATTTATTGTTCATCTTTTAATGCTTTGATTTCTCTCTTAGTGCATACACTGTTGTCTTTGAAGTGTTTGACTGATGTGTGGTAATTAGAATTTTATTGGGTAAAGCTCCCATATCTCTCCATATCTCCAAATCTAATATCTCCCTACTGCTTTGCAAGGCCTCCTCGCTCCTACTCTTATCTGTTCTTACCCCATACGCCTCTCCTCCTTCACTGCTCAAATATGTGTCATTTCCACCAGCCAGAGCCCCAGAACTCCTGCCTGAAAACCTTTTGAGGGAACTCAAGGGCAGTGTCTTCCGCAGCTAACACGGAGACTCCTGTCAAACCGATAGATGTTGCTGCAGTCAGCTTTTCCCCAGACATAACTCCAGGTGAAGACAGCCCACAATGAGGACTCACAAACAAGCAAACAAAAGGCAAACAGATACATGAAACGACACGCACACAGGCACGCATGCACGTATGCACGTGCAAATGAAAGTACTTCAGTACGGCACACACACACACACACACACACACACACACCAAGCTCACAGCTTCTCGATACTGGACAGTTAAATGATAGAAAACGATTTCTGAGTGCTGTTTTGTAAAAGGATCAAAGGCCTAGGGCTGGCAAGATGGCTCAGGAAGCAAAGACATTGCTACCAAACGTGCCAGGGACCCCTGTGGTGGAAAGTGATAAGCAAGCTGTTCTCTGTCCTCCACACACTTTGCTGTGGCATTTGTGTTCACAAGCAGTCACGCGCGTACGCGTGCACACACATACACACACACACACACACACACACGCACGCACACACTAAATCAATAAGTTAAACATAACTTTTAGAAATTTAAAGGTTCTCAAGATGGATGATCAAAATGTGAATGCTTCACTCCTTCTTTAAAAGGGGGAACAAGAATACCCTTGGCAGGGAATAGAGAGGCAAAGATTAAAACAGACACAGAAGGAACACCCATTCAGAGCCTGCCCCACATATGGCCCATACATATACAGCCATCCAATTAGACAAGATGGATGAAGCAAAGAAGTACAGACCGACAGGAGCCGGATGTAGATCGCTCCTGAGAGACACAGCCAGAATACAGCAAATACAGAGGCGAATGCCAGCAGCAAACCACTGAACTGAGAACGGGACCCCCGTTGAAGGAATCAGAGAAAGAACTCGAAGAGCTTGAAGGAGCTCGAGACCCCTTATGAACAACAATGCCAAGCAACCAGAACTTCCAGGGACTAAGCCACTACCTAAAGACTATACATGGACTGACCCTAGACTCTGACCTCATAGACAGCAATGAATATCCTAGTAAGAGCACCAGTGGAAGGGGAAGCCCTGGGTCCTATAAGACTGAACCCCAGTGAACGTGATTGTTGGGGGAGGGCGGCAATGGGGGAGGATGGGGAGGGGAACACCCATAAAAAAGGGAGGGGAGGGATTAGGGGATGTTTGCCGGAAACCGGAAAAGGGAATAACACTTAAATGTAAATAAGAAATACTCAAGTTAATAAAAAAAAAAAAGAAATTTAAAGGTTCAAGAGCCACAAAGAGGACCTAAATAAACAGAAATTTTAATTAAAGACCTGGAAAAGAATCATGAAATTAATTTAAACAAACAGAAAGTTACGAAAGTTGATGAAACAATCAGTGACTGGGAAAACAAAACAAACATGGAGGAAAATTTTCAGAAAGAAAATGGAGACACTGGAAAAGAAGCAAACAGAAAGTTTAGAGATGAATGAATGAGTCAGGCAAATAAAGCGAGCTGAGCAGACAGCCAAGACCTGGCAAGAGGACTAATCTCAGTGATGGAAGACAAGATCATACACCCAGGCATATGCAAAGAAAAAAATCAACAAACATGACTAAAACTTCAAGAAGTCTAGACCACACACACACACACACACACACACACACACACACACACACACACACCAAGAATTCGTGGGACAGAAGGAAGTTACATAAAATCAATGGCTTAGACAATCTGTGGATGAAATTATAGCTGAGAACTTATAAAACCTAGAGAAAGAAATAGACACCCAACACAGGAACGCTTTACAACCCCAAATAGACATGATCAGAAAAGAACCGCCTCACAGTGTACCACAGCCAGGATGTCCAAAAAACAATAAAAAGAAAGAAGACTAAAAGCTGAAAGGGAAAAACACTGGGCAGAAACATCGGAATAATGTCAGACCTGCAATAGGCAACCAGACAAGCCGAGAAAACAGGCAATGATCTGTCTTTAAAGCTTGCAAGTAAATAATTGTTATTCTAGGTTGCTATGCTATGGAAATCATTTAATGAGAGAAATAAAACTATTTAAAGGAAAGCACAAGTTAAGCTCTACATAACATCTAGGACGACATTACGGAAAGTTCTTTTAAAAATACCAAAGGAGTTCTTACATATGAAAGTTTCCTACAGAGAAAAGAGCACAGGCAAAGAAACAACAGACGAACACAGGAGAAACAAGGAAGAACGGATTGTGTCTCAGAGAGCAAGCTACAAGCACCCAGCAGTAGCAGAAAGAGGGTGGGGGAGCTACCCGCTAACCAACCAGCAAAAATAACAAACAACAAATTCATAAACTATAGCAAACACTTCTTAATTATAGACTTGAGTGCATATGACCTTAACTTACCAATTAAAAGACTCTGAGTAGTGGACTGTCTGCTGTCTCTTAGAAATCCATGCAGCTAAGACATCCACAAACTGAGGGTCAATGCTTGAAAGTCAAGCCACTAAGCTGCAAACACGTTGGCAGAAGAATTCCCATCTCTGATCAAGTATACTTTAAGCCAAAATTAATCAGAAGAGATGGCAGAGCAATTACATATGAACAAGAGAAACAATTTATTAAGAGAACGCAATGTCATAAATGTTTATCTCCTGAATCTTGGGACCCCAGATATATATGGCATAAAAGACCAGACACAATAATAATGAGAGATTTCAATCCCTGACTCTATCACTTAGGAAGAGTTTATTTGTCTTACAATTCCAAAGAGATGAGAGTTCATTATGGACCAGAAGCGTGGTGGCATGCAGCGGGCGTGGCAGAAGGAGCAGGAAGCTGAGATCTTACACCTCAGCCTTGGCATCAGATAAGATGGATGAAGACAAATGAGTTATAATTCCAACAACCTAAATAAGATTGGCTGTGGGAACCAAAACAAGGGAAAATGGTGTGAGAGACGTACGCCTAGAGAGGGAGGGGTGGACAGACAGAAGTCTGTGCCCCGTTGCTCTCGAGGCTGCCTGTGGAATTCTGCTTTCCTAAGCTTACCTGTCCCTTCCTCTCCCACATGCTTCTTCATGTCCATTCCATGTCTATTACTTGAACATCTCACTTGAGAATCTTGAACCATCCTTGGAGTATTATCCTTTCTCTGTTAAGAGAAATAATACAGTTTAAGATTAATGACGCCACCATTTAAAATGATATTTGAAAGAAAAGGGCAGAACCCTAGAACAAGAATTTCAGTTGGCTTGAATTAACCATTGGAGAGGAGAACGGAGCACACCCCTTAAGACCAAGTTAGAGAACTTGGCTGATTACTAAAGCACGCAACAAGAACTACAGAATATGTTTCAAATCTCACACCCGCTGGGCAAAAGTGTGTCTACTTATACCTTTCACTTTCTAGCACTTGAGAATTCTTGCTGAAGAATGCATGATCCCCCCTTACCTATTCACACACATAGGAACACCCCTACTCAAAAACTGAAAACTACAAGCCACCAATTGGGAAGCTTGTCCATTGGAAGTCAATAATGTGGCATGTGTTGGAGTGGCTGTGTCCATTGCATTGTGATAAACAATGGATCTCTAATGGCCACCTTAAACCTCCATGAAAATCCTGGCTTGGCTTCTTACCTCCGGGTGACCCTCTTTCTTATCCTCTACCTCCAGAGGAAACACTTGAATTTGCCTCCCACACGCTCAACTCCCAACTCTGCAATCCTTTCCTTACTGTGCCACAGAACAGAGCTGATCCCTTGTCCATGAGTGTCAACGTTGAGGCTGACACTTTGCTGTTGTGGAAATTATTTAATCCCAACCCAGGGTTTCTACCCCATCTTTGACCCTTTAGTTCCAGGATAAATGACACACACACAGCCTTTATATTTACAAGAAGCCTTAAGCAACACAAGAGCTGTGTGAAAACCTACCTTCCATGCTATTAGGATCTACTTTCCTATCAATAACCCCAAGTTATTACTTACTATTTACTAGGTTTCATCTGGGCTGCTCTTAACTCCAATCAGCCAGCCCTCAGAGCCATGTTTTTATGGCTCACCTAACCCGTGGTAGCTTCTCCTTCTTCCTCTGAACCTCCTCCTCCTCCTCCTCCTCCTCCTCCTCCTCCTCCTCCTCCTCCTCCTCCTTCTTCTTCTCCTCTTCTTAGCCTGCCTCCAACCCCAAGCCCATGAAACTTAAGCCCAACTATGCCTCTCCTACTCATCTATTGGCTGTTGGCATCTTTACTTACAAATCAGAAATAATTTAGGGGCAAGGTCACTTAGCAGCTACATGCTGACTTTCTTGTCTCTGGGGTAACCAAATATTAGCATTAAAATACAAGCAGCATCAGGCCAAACCACTACGTTTTACCTCTTCTTATATTTGTTTCTTTTCTTCATTTCCTAGGGGCTCAAGTAGCCCAAAATAGCTTCAAACTCGGTATACAACCAAAGAGAGACCTGTTCATCCCCTCCACCTCCTAAGGGCTAGAATTACAGGCATATGCTGCCTGTTCTGGGTTCTGCCACTTTTTACTGACGATGTAAGGCGCATTTCATCATCTATCCCAGAGATAGAATCTATCCCCAGCGCCTGTATATAAATAATATTTTATTGAAAACCCATTACAGTCAACTGTTTATGTGTTATCTGCAGCTGTCCCGTGCCACAGGCACAGCATTGAATAGCTACAGCAGAAAATATATGATCTGCAAGGCATGGAGTACTTGCCATCTGACCCTGTACAAAAATAATTTTTGACTACTAATTTTGAAGGTTGGGGGTGAAATGTAATTATAAGTAAACAACAGCCTTAACATAAAAATATTTAGCGTTTCTCCAACCTGAGGTCCAGAGATAAGATCCTGGACCACTATTCAGTTCACAGTCAATTGAAATCAGAGAAACTAATCTGTGTCCTCCCCCACTCTGCCATCTTAGTAGGCTGGCTTACGTAGACAGACAGATGGACAGACGGACAGATGGACAGACAGACAGACAGATGAAATGGAAAGAGCTAAGATTTTCCATCTTCCACATTATAGAGATGGCCCAGTAAGGGAAATGTTTGCCTCACAAGCCTGAGGACCTAGGTGTAGCTGTCCAGCTACATTTGCAATGTTGAGCACAGCGATAAGCACCTACAGTCCCAGCACTACACAGGCAGGCAGAGACAGGAGGACCCCAGCGGCCTGCTGGTGAGCCAGGCTAGCTGATCCAGGAAGCTCCAGGTTCAGTCGGAGACTTTCTTTGGAAAAGGATCAGAGCGATTAAGGAAGATACACAGTGTTAACCCCTGTCCTCCACATGCACACATATGCACACACGTATGTACCACTCGTAAGTGCATATACCACACACATAAACAAATAAGTCAATTAATAGATGCAGAAACTGATTGAGGAAGGCACCTCACACTGACCTCTGGCCTCTGTGCATAGTCCTACAAAAGCATGCTCATACACACAAACATGTACTCACACAAGAGGGAAGAAAATCCCTTTTCCATCGTGAAAAGTGTTTTCTCAGAAACCCTTGGTAGAAAATCTCCAATAGGATTGCATGCATAGCTGTAGATAAACCACGATGGGATCTGAGGCTGCCATGATGGAACCAAAGCCAGGACTGCCAGTCCTCACGGAATGTTACCAGCAAATTAGAAAATGCCAATAGCTCTGCTCCACCTCATCCAGTTATGTTAGATGATTCCCACTGGGATGTAATTTCAACTCCCAGGAAGATACCAGTAGGTGACAAGAAACGAGAGCTCCTAGTAGACTAAGTACACTCATTTCCTGGAGCTAAGAACATGTCTACATGAACAAAATAGAATCCATCGTCTGAGAAGAGGGATGGTTGGTGGCATCTGAGTAGGAAGAACGTTGCTGTTGTGGTCATCTATATAAACACTGACGTAGGGGCTGGAGAGACGGCTCACAGATTAAGAGCACTTTCTGTTCATGCAGATGACCTGGGTTCAAATCTCAGAATCCATATGGTAGCCCACAGCCTCTAGAACTCCAGTTCCAGGGGATCCAACACCCTCTTCACACCTCTGTGGAAACTCAACATGTATGTGGCTCATATACATGTGTGCAGACAAGACATTCATACACATAAAACAAAGTAAATCTAAAACAAATTAAATAATTATATCAGGGAAGACAGTGGGACCAAAGGGTGGAAAGACTAAGAATTCTGCCAGAATCCCTAGTAAATCAGGGCGATCGCCCAGGAGGCCTATGGGTAACAATGCTGAGGAACTTTAATGGGTGAGACACATCCATGTGACTGTTGATGGAGTCAAAGGAAACAAGAAAGAAAGAAATGTAGAGGATACAGTTAGTTCGACAGTGGACTCGATGAGGAAGAACTGGCTGTGTTGTTTCGGGCGTCTGAACATGTTTTGTGTTCAGCGAAGTGATGAAGCGCATGCTCTACACGGCATTTGTGAGAATGATAGGGGAGCCATGATGGAGAGGTCTTGAGAAAGCGTATCTACACCGACACCAGCGGGGGGCGCTGTGAACTTGGGTGAAGCTGCGCTCGTTTGCATGTGAGGAGGACAAATACAAAATACAAGAAAAGGGACGCTTGGCATCCCGGACTAGGACAGGCAGAAATCAAGTCTGCAGAGGTGTGGACTTATCCAGAAGCTTCGATAACGAGTTACTCAGGCGAATCCAGCTCTTCCCATTCTGCATCCCTCGGACTGAGCCTCCATCCAAACTCTGACTAGCACATGACTAGCAGCTGTGAAATCCGAGTGACCTTTTGGTCTCAGTGAGACACTCTGGGAAAATTCTTTTCCCTGTACTCACTTCTAAACAGGACAGCTCTGCACCATTTAAGATGCTTTGTCAAGGGAATTCAATTAGCAGCAGCGTGGGAGTCACCTCAGGACTCCTTAAACTTGGTCGTCCTGTGACTTCCTCTGGGATTCTATGACTCATATAGATTGTCTATGGAAAAAAGTCATGTTACAGATTCCACGGTAGCTGTGGGTCCTCTCAGTTCCACATCAAATCCAAAAGATGAAAATGCCCAAGGGGAGGCAGTAGGTGGGAGATGCTGGGTCGTGACACTGGGAATGCAGGCCCTGTGACTTCCTGAGAGCCTCCCACGGTCTCCTGAGGGGTCCGTTCCCTGCTTAGAAGAACATTGGAAATCTATTTGCTATAAAGAGAGATCCTGAGTTAAGGAAAACCCAGGAGTGCTAAACAATAACATTTGTCAAATCTGCTATAACAGTAGCAAAAATACCTCATCTTAAGTCACTGAGCAAACGTTCATCGTTATCAGTAGTAAAACGAAATATGCCACTCTCATTAAAGCATCATAAGCAGAAAATACCATTTGGCCTTGAATTCAGCAAAAGTTTAAATGTACATGTTTGCCATCCAGTAAGTCACAGGGTGGGTAAAACAGAATTCCTGCTCTTCGGTCAAAAAAAAAAAAAAAAAAAAAACTTTAAAGGGCTAGGAAATGGGTCAATGGGTAAGAATACTTGTTGTACACGCATAAGGGCCTGAGTTCAAATACCCAGCACCTATGTAAGAAGCCATGTGTCACTGAACACATGTAACCCCCCAGCACTGTGGGGACAGAGGCAGAAAAGTCACTGGGGCTAGCTCACTGCCACCTTAGCTCTTGTTTCAGTGAAAAGACCCCATCCCAAGAGAGTAAGATACAAAGTTATAGAGCAGGGCACCGTGTCCTCCTGTTTTCTGCATATGCATGCGGGTGCCAAGACCCTCAAACCTATCTACACATACCTGCCACACACACACACCACACTACACACACACACAACACTACACACACAGTACCACAACACATACATACCACATGCATACCACATAATAATACATACACTATAACACATACCACAATATGCATACTACACACTCATACCACAACATACGCACATTATCACCACACGCCACACATATACATATAGCACACATATATCACATAGCACACATACATACACACACATACTCATACATACATAACAAACACACATAGCACATATCCACACATGCCACACCATATACACTATACACACACACACAATACAACATACACACCATACACACACACACACACACACACACACACACACACAACACAAACAAACAAACAAAAAAAACACACACAGGCACGCACGCACGGGCACCGTGCTGACAGGATCCATGACCGTTCCTGCCAGGAACCCCACCACATGAGGCTCTTCCTGAGGAGACATTTTGAAAACAGGATCTGGCAAGTTAGTGTGACTTGAAAGAAATGGCCTTGACAGAGAGAAAATAGTTCAATGGCCTTCGCCTTCAGCTGAACGGAAACAGGGAGAATTGTTTCCACTCACCACTGAGGACATGAGGCCAGACAGAGCACAGCTTGGTTTCTTGCCCCACCCCCAAATGAATCTACCAATAATGGCAAATCCACCAACTTGTATCCAGAGCCCACAGTGTGGCAGGGGCAGTCCCAGGGTGCGAGGTCCCAGAAACACCGAGTAGCATACAAATAACATGCACACGCCGGGACTCATAGAGCAGACGTGTTAAAATTCATGAGATCATACGGGAATGGCACATCCTACTGGTGACAACCTTTCAGATGTGTGGAGCTAAAGCAGACCCAAAGGCAAACTGCAGGAGTGGTTGAGGAAGCAAATTAAATTCTGTGAGAAAGGCCAAATAAATGTGAGTTTCTTGAAGAAAGCACAGTACTGGCTTGCTGTATCCTCACGGTCTGGAAGGCTTACTCTGTTCTTTTCCTTAAGCTCTAACATGAGAAAATGGAACAAAATTAAAAGACTTAAATTTTTTTGATTCAGTTACCTTATTTGGGTTTTTTTTTTTCAGGAGCTAAGGACTGAACGCAGGGCTTGCTGACTTGGTTGTGCTTGCTAAACCAGGCAAGTACTCTACCACTGAGATAAATTCCCAACCAGGAGCATCCATGGGCTGGTCCAAGATCCCTGGAACATATATAGCAGACGTTTACCTGGTCTGACCTCAGTGGGAGAAGATGCATTTAATCCACAAGAACCTTGAGGCCCCGGGGAAAAGGGAGGTCTGTGGGGCAGGAGAGCACCCTCTCAGAGGCAAGGGTGAGGAGGAATGGGATGAGGAACTGTGGGAGGGGGGGACTGAGGAGGAACAATGACTGGAATAAGCAGGTGATAAAAACAAAACTAAACCTGGCTGAAAGCATGCAATGAGAGTGCCTAGAAGCTGTCTGATTACTGATCTGAGATCATAGTGATCAAGGAGAGTATGGTGTGGCCTATAGGCAAATGGTGGTTTATAAAGGTAAAGGGGGATACTGTCTTGTAATGGGGCATTGTATGTGTCAAAAGCTTGTCTCTTTGTGTTGCCCAGTAGGATCCCATGGCATATACTCACCTCCTCCCTCTACTTCTTGAGTATTGGAATTTCTCCATGCACTAACCACCATGCCATCATGCATACATTTTCCTATGAGTGGATACTTTTGATGACTTGGGATAAATGTCAGGAAAAGTAACTGCTGAGTTGTATAGTAGCTGAATGTCGCAAAAGAAATGATCCAACATTTCCAGATTGGCTGTGCATTTCCTCGTAGTACCAAGAGTACCCAGATGACCAGGGCTCTCAGTATTCACCAACATTTGGTGATGTCTCAAGTTTTTAATGTGATCATTTCAATGGTATGTAGGGTCATGAACCTAGTTTTATAAAACAATTGGGTTTTTTGTTGTTGTTATTGTTGTTGTTGTTTGTTTGTTTGTTTGTTTGTTTGTTTTTTGTCTAGAAGTTAGGAGCAGCAACCAAGTCCAGACAGCAATATAGGGGAACATTAGGGTGAGGAAAATTGTCATAAGAAAATGTCCACACATGAGGTCCTGTTTGAGCAGGTCTTCAGAAATGATAGACATGAAGGGGGACTTGTGTCTCAGGAAGTATGAGAGTTAAAATCATGGGGTATGCAGAGTATGGAGAGTGGAGGCGAAGTGCAGCCCAGTGTACCCTGCTTGTGTGGAAAGAGCAGAAAGGTGAAACAATGAGAGAAGATGTGAAAAGCCTTGTCTCATGTCAGGGATTTCAAAGTGTCCCTTGGGTAAGTGGTAACCCTCTGATCAGCTAAGGACAATGATAGGGCTGTATCCGGTCAGTTTCCATATGATGCTGACTTATGCTGTCCTCCATATTCAAACCTCTTTCCTCACAGACACTCCCCAGCTTCAGAATTTCACCTTCTACAAAACCTACCCTAAGTCATTTGTCTAAACCCAGTTATTGTTATAACTCCTGTGATTATGCTATCCCTCGTCTCCAAAATCTTTGCCGGCTTTCTCTTTGTGGAAGAAAGTCAGAGCTTGGGTGCATTCAAGAAAGCCATGACCTTCCCATGTCTATGTAGAAATAGAAACTCAAGGTTATGTTCAACACTAGCTGATTTCTAGTCCCCACGTGGCTATGGTTTTTCCAAGTTCTGAGCTGAAAACACAACTTTCCTGTACCTGTTCTTTCACCTACACCAAGGTTCCCACTCTTTTGTGTGTGTCTGTGTCTGTCTGTCTGAGAAACAATTTTTCTGTGTAGCTCAGGTCAACTTGGGGGCTCAACATGTATCCTGTGCATGGCCTCCATTGAGGCCATGGGTTGTCCTACAAGATTTTATAATTTTTTTTTATGAGACAGGGTCTCAGTATGTAGCCCTAGTTGATCTGGAACTCACTTCGAAGACTAGAGTGGCCTTGAACTCAGAGATCTACATGTCCCTGCTTCCGGGGTGCTGCTTACTGGCTTGTTCCCCATGACTTGCTCAGCCTGCTTTCCTGTGAAGCCTAGGACCACAGCCCAGGGACAGCCCCACACACAATGGGCTGAGCCCTCCATCACTAACTAAGAAATGCCCTGAGTGCTTGCCTACAGCTGGATCTTACTGAGGCATTTTTTCAATTGAGGTTCTCTCCTTTCAGGTAACTCTAGCTTGTGTCAAGTTGACATAAAACTAGCCAGAACAACATCCAAATATTATTTTCTCTCCTACCATTAGATCTATCAGATACAGTTCTCGCACATACAGGTGCAGAAAGTGGGTCGCCCTTCAACAAGGTCACTTATTTGAGACGCTTTCTAAACATGACGCCTCAAATGACAATGCTCATCAGAGTGAGGTCAAAGTGAAGATGATGTCTTTATGCAGAAAGGCGGGCACAGGATAAAACAAGGCTCGTCATTGGTCAAGAAGGAAGGATGGGCGGGAATTAAGTTTTAGAAAGAGGAGAAGGAACCAGAGCAAGGAGGAGCTGGGAGAACATGGCAGCAGATGTTAAGATTCTTCTCTGTGCATAGATACAGGTTGTTATGAATATTTTTAAGGGATGGGTGTGTACAGGATTTTGTGCTGTCTAGATAGGCAAATAATAGCTTATCAGTTGGATCAGAGGTTATTGTATGGTGTGTTATTTCATGTGGCATCCTTAATTGAGTTCAAGAGAAGGTGTGGTGGCAGGACGCACTAAGCCCGCCACGGAATTGGGATGTGTATCCCTGGTGTGGTAACAACACGCCAAGGGAACTGTGAGTGAAAGCAGTGTGGCAAGGTGCCACACTGGAACGGCTTGTGGACTGCCCGGGTCAGAGAGTACTTGGGGGCATCGTGGAACCCCTGAGATAAAAGTACCCCGCAGTACCATGGCGCGCGATAAAAGAATAGGACTTTTTAAATATTTACTGCAACAGCCAAACTCTTCCTACTAGCTTTCATTTAAGTGCAATAAAATGTCAGAAATCTTGGAACAAATATATAAGGAGAAACTTACTCCATGATGATGGCCCAAGGAATACCTTGAGATTTATCCGAAAAGATTAGACCTCCCCTGCCACATTTCAATTTATAAAAATCATCCTCTAAACCTAGGCCAAGTAAACATCCTCTTTCCCTCTGATGCAGTCCCCATGCTTGTTCTGCAGCATCGCCATGTACCTCTAGTTCAAAGGAAAGGAATGCATGTTACTCTAACCTGACGCGTTTCAAATAAATGTCACAAATGTAAAAAGTTTAGGACAGGGCTGGAGAGATGGCTCAGTGGTTAAGAGCACTTCCAGAGCTCTTCCAGAGGTCCTGAGTTCAAATCCCAGCAACCACATGGTGGCTCACAACCATCTGTAATGAGATCTGACGCCCTCTTCTGGTGTGTCTGAAGACAGCTACACTGTACTTACATATAATAAATAAATCTTTTAAAAAGAAGTTTAAGACAGAATTTCTGGGGTCTCTTCTCCCCTGAACAGTCACTGGGAGCTGATGGCTAGGATCTACTTAGCTACTTAGAGTTCTCATAAAAGTTAGGTTATTCCTTGTTTTTATTTCTTCCAGCTGGGTAAACATTCTTAATTTTGAAGGAAAATGGAGGTCATACCTGTTAATGATTCTTATTGAAATTATAGCCATTATCCAAAGTGCATCTTTTGAGTCCTTTAATCAGATTTTAGCCATTTACCAAAAGCACCAGACAATATAACAAAAGTAAGCTGACTCACTGCACCAGGAAGGATTGTGATTGTTCAGAAATTCAAACCCATACTTAGTCGACACATAGATTTCCTCCAAGCTGACCTCATTTTCTTCCCTCTTGTTGGGTATTGGTTCTAGTGCTTTGTCTTAACTCAGCCCTCAAAATCGGGAATCTGTATGTCCAAACGCTGAAGGTCCTTGTCCCCAACTGGTTTTTGATTGATCAACAAAAAGCCAACTGCCAATGGCTAGGCAGGATGAAAGAGGTGAGACTTCTAGGTTCTCAGGGGAAGAACTCAGGGAGGAGGAAGAAAAGGTCCTCCAGAAGAAGGGGTAGGATGGACCACCCTGGGAAGGAACAGGAGGGAATAACAGCCAAAATAGGCACAAGAAGGAAAGTAGCCCTGGAAGGGCTGCCCATGAGCATCTTGGGCAGCAAAGATATGGGGCCACCCAGAAGGAGCCCGAGAAGCAAAGATAAAATATGGATGTAGGAGGTGTTAAGCCAGGAATGCTGGAGGGGAGTGTTTGCTGGCTGCAGGGAGTTTTAGAAGTGCCCAACCATTGAGCTAGTCAAGGTATATGAAAATTAGCTGACCTTGTGTGTGTGTGTGTGTGTGTGTGTGTGTGTGTGTCTGTGTGTGTGTGTGTGTGTGTGTGTGTGTGTATGTGTGTGTGTGTTTCCAAATCCACAGAGCTCACAGAGCTCTTAGGTGGGTGCACACATGCGACCCACAGGGAGCCATAGCAATTTAACCACTTAACCGCTAAACCCTCTTCAGATTTGAAAAAGAAACACAAAGAATATTAAACCATTAGGTGTGTCAAAGACAGTGAGTGACTGCTATCAATGGGAACCTTTACTGGCTGGTATAACAGTCTGCAGCTTGGGGTTGAGGGCTCAGAATAGCCACACAGATGACGGCTGCTATGAGATAATATTTTTAAATGTTTCCATTTCTTTGCTTTGTCCTTTGCTGTTAAGATTCAAGAGAATCTGAAGAAACTTAAGGAAGAGTTCACAGGAAGGGCATGACAGAGCATGTTGGAATAAAGAGTCAGCAAGGGTGGGAAAGCCATAGCAGAGATACCCAATGCTTTCTGTGGATTTGTTTTATATAAAAGTGTAGAGCAAATAAACTCAGCAGGAAAGGACAGAGAAAGCTGTCAAAAACCTGGTATTGGTTAAAAAAAAAAAAAAAAAAAAAACAGAAACAAAACTTAACGCTGATCTAATCACTTATCATCTGATTAATGTATGCAGTTTATACCACTCTCACCTCCACACATTTCCCTTTTATAATAAATCAAAGAAGCTTTTTAAAAATTACAAGTAGTTCTGTGTGGCCTACAGAAGCATTCAGCTGCAGGGACAGCAGACCTTCTCTCAGTGACTCTAGGGTAGAGCCTGCCTTCTCTAAGTATAGAAGCCATGTGGAGATCCCATCACTCATAGCATGCACGAATACCCTAAGATTATGGGTCCATCGAGAGTCTGGATGTCCAACTTCCTGTGTGTCAACTGACCCTCCTCATCAAAGCTGTATCAGCTGTGATATTCCAGAGGGTGCTCCTTGACCAGTGTTGACTTCTGGGAGTGCCAGCAGTATTAGACGCTCTCTCTGTAAGTTAAACAATTCTGTAAGATATCATCGAAGAAATCTCCAAAACCAGATCGAGGAAATGGAACAGCTCCAGTTAGACTACACAACTCAACCAAGCTCTCCATTCTACTTGTAAGATGTATGCCACTGAACAATGATTCATGAATGAAAGATAACAGCACTAACAGAATCATATTTATTTTAAAAAAAAAAAAACTTTTTTTCACATCCCTGGATAGTCTGTCACCTAAGACTTGTTTAGTCTGAATTTGAGCCCAATCATGAATGTGGTTAATTGTGGCCAGAATTCACTGGGCCTCAGAGAGCACCGTGAGTCAGCCTTGTGGTCTACGGGGAGGAGGTGGATTAAGGCTGAGTTTGAAGCTCAGCTCCGTGGAGTGCATGTGGCCCCACATGGGCAAATAACTAATAGAGCTGAGTCATGGCTGTCCATAAACCAAGCCAGACCAAGCCAAGGTCTCATCCCCAAGCCAAAGAGCCTCCCCGGGACTCACTGCAGGCCCAGCCTGACTCTAATATGCATACAATGCCTGGAACAGAACCCATGACTCTGCAGCCTTCAAAAGCTTCCCAGGTGGCGAATGCACGCCTCACGGTGTAAATCACAGAATGAACTAGAACGCTGAGTGACAAGGAGAGGAAGACAGTCTTCCATCCATCATCGCCAAGAGAAAGGGCTTCTTTAAGCTTCTGTGTTGTCAACTCTGTGTCTAAGTCCAACTTGGATCTCATACTTTCCTCTCTCTCTCTCTCTCTCTCTCTCTCTCTCTCTTCTCTCTCTGAATGGCTCTCTCTCTCTCTCTCTTTTCCCTTTCTGGAATCTTTCACAATTTTCTTTTAATCCTTCCTGACTAAAATTCAAAAAGGAAATGGCTAGATAAGAGCTCCTTTTTAACCTAAAAACTAAAAATGCCTTTGACCCCAGGGAACTTTATCTTCTCCTTTGTTCTATATTCCATTTTGGGAAGTCTCTCGCCAGATAGTATTGAATATATAAAATAGTGGGCTTTAATTTTTCATTCTTTCTTAACCATCACTCTGCGTTTGGAACAGTCTGTTGCCCAAACTTGTAATATTGCCTTCAGCAACACTCATCCTGCTCTCTACCCCTGACCATTAGACTGCTTATTGCTTTTTTATTACCTTGCCAATCAAGTGTCTCTCTTCTGACTACACTGATCTCTGAGTTTCCCCTTCCAGCTGTTTCCCCTCTTTCTCGTCCATCTTCTTCCTTACTTTCATTTACCCTTTTCCTCTTTCCTTCTCTCTTAGTGATAACAGCATCTCATCTCTCCTAAAAGATTTTTAAGATGTGTCTTTGGTTAAGTTTCTATTTGTTGTTTATATGACTTTGTAACCTTATATTTATGGTCCCTTTAGTTGTCTTGTGATCTTTCCCTGGTTTACAGCCAATCTCTGATAATCCATGAGTTTTTCAATACAGCTGATACAGTGAGCACTACAGTGACCAAGTTCTGATGTTCTATTTGGTTTCATCTTCTTTTTTTTAACTTTATTTATTTATTTATTTATTTATTTATTTATTTATTTATTTATTTTCCTTACTCACTTTATACCAGGTTTCATCTTGGAGTGAAAAGTCTGTTGAATGAGTTGGCTCAACTGGACAGTATTAAGATTCAAGGAGCCTAGGCAAGAAGGCAGGTGGGAAGCTGACCTCTCAATTAACTTAGGAAGATGTTTATTACAGCAAAGAAGTGTGTCAGGGTTTCAACTGCTGGCCAAGTAGGCTGTCCCTCCTTTTCCAGCTCCAAAAAGTTCTCAAGTCATTACATCATCTTCTCCCTTTTTGGGGTTAGGGGTGAACTAGGATCCTTATTTTAAAGCAATTTCTTCTGAACCATAGCATTTCATTCTGAGAGAGACTCCTTAAGACTCAGGAAGTAAAGAAAACTTACAAAGCTCAGGAAGTAATCAAGTCTCAGGAATATAAGTGTATCTTTTATTCTCCAGATATAATTGCCAAGTCTGAAGCTTACTACTGCATAAGCTCATCCTATTTAGCTCTTTCTGAACTCTGGCTGGCTGGTTCAACTCAGCTGCTCCGGCTCAACCTCCTCTCCAAGCTGACTGATTCAGTCTGGCTCCTCTATGCCTCTCACTGAATTGCTCTGCTTGGCTTCAAACTAACTCTGGCAATTTGTTCTAATCTTCTGGGTCCTTCTCAGTCTCTGGCTATTTTTGTCTTCACCTGTAACTTTTCTCTGTAAAACTGTCCCGGTAAAACTGCCACACACACTAACTTTCTCTCTCCCTGTGCCATCTCTTAAGTGCCATCCTTTTCCTGATCTCATGAAAGTTGGGTATATCCTATCCTGACTCATTCTGTCAAATCTTTCTCTGATTCAACACCTTGTCTGCCGTTCAGTTCAATGTCACTTTCAGACATGATTGCTTTCTTCTACAAACTAGCTATACCTACATTGTTAGAGATAAAAGGTGTGTACTAAAGGCATGTCAGCATTCCATCTAGATCATACTGTAATCCAAGGTGTGTCTGCATTCCAGTAGGATCACACAGACCTAGGAGGTCTTTGGATGTGATCCCTTGCCAGAGCAGCCATGTTGCTGGATTGAAAATCCTCTACACAGAAGTTAGAAGATTCACAAAGCCCCTCCCCAACATTAGACAAGCAATGACAATTACTGAGAAAAGGAGTCTCTCCAACTGGCTGAGCTGTCTGCCCAGCTGTCTGAAAGTCATTTAGGAGTCTCCAAGGATGTGGCTTTTATGAGTCATCACATGCTGGGGTGGGCTTTCTGATACAGCTGCCTATGAGTCACCCATGGTCCTGTAATAACCCCTGCCTGTGTTCTGTAAGTAAGCCCCATAAACTCATTGGTTCACCAAGTTGAGCTTCGGTGGAATTGTTTCTTTATTCTATCATGTGAACCAGGGGGATGGTCATGTTTCTAGAAGGAAAGCCAATGTGAGTTTGTTTGCTAATATTTTTCAGGTTTATCTTGAAACTAAGTTCCCATCTTCTCAGAGAAAAGAGTGGGGAATCACTCATAAGTCAGAAGCCAGACCTTTGTGTTAATGGTATGCTACCATATGCATACTAACTCTTGGTATCATCTAGCTGTGACATAAACCCAAAAAGTAAGGGCACTGGTCTCTCCTTATCCTCTTTCCAGCTTCCTTCTCAGAGTCAGACAGGAAGTGGACTTTGACCTATAAGAACACCTTGTCTTTCACACATTTATGCACTCAACTTGGTCTTGAGTTCACATGAGATGCACTCTTCATGGGCAAAGGCACACAAAAAAACTGAACAATATTCACAGTGAAGAATAAGCTGCTAAGATGTTCAGAATAACAAGATTTAAAACCATGAACAAAACAAATATTACAGCAAGTTAAATTCCTGTCTAATATAACAGACTATAATAGAGCTATATGAATAAGAGAAATTTACATTATTACTCATCCAGTTAATTTCAAAGCATTTTCAAATTGACCAATGACTATAGTACAGCCCCTAAAACTATAAATTAATTAAAGCACAATTTAAAGTGAAAAAGAAAACTTATACATACAATGGTGGAAGATCTTACCATGTATAACCAATACAGTTATAGAACTCTGGCTCAAAACCAGATGGGACCACTCCCAAGGAAAAGGAATCTCCTCACCATAGCCTAATTTTAAAATGTGTTCAGTGAAGTTTATATGTGTAATGTCGCATTGAGTTTGGGGACAGAAATTAACCATATTGTAGTCTTTCTTTTACTGTACAGAAATGTATTTCACAATGAAGTCACACAGACACAAGCCATTTCTAGCAGGAAGGTATAAAGAGGCTGTATTCAGTTATTGATGCTGCTATTGCAAAGTGTTAGAGTGAGGAGGTCAAATGACAGCCAGACCTATTCTTCATAGTTCTAGAGATGAAAGTCCAAGATCAAACTGTCACTAGGGGTTTGTTTCTTCTGAAGAATGAGAGGAGAAACCCATTGCAGGTGTCTCTCCCTTTTCTGTCTAAGAGTTTTTAAATGATTGTTTTCAGACAGTCTCACTCTGCAGCACATACTGGTCTTGAACCAGAAATTTACCTATGTAGCTTCCCAAACGCTAGGATTATAAGCATGTGCCACCATATCTAGCCTTCATATTTCTACTTGTAAGGGAACCAGTCACGCTGGATTGGGATCCACCCTAAATCCTGCAAATAAACTTCACTGCCTTAGCAAAGACTCTGATTACCAAATACAGTGCTACAGAGATACTAGGGGTTAGAATCTCAGCACATAGATTTCAAATTTATTATCATTATCAGAAGAAGAAGAAGAAGAAGAAGAAGAAGAAGAAGAAGAAGAAGAAGAAGAAGAAGAAGAAGAAGAAGAAGAAGAAGAAGAAGAAGAAGAAGAAGAAGAAGAAGAAGAAGAAGAAGAAGAAGAAGTAGTAACATTAGCATTGGGAACATTCATCACGGGGCATACACAATAGAGGTCAAATGAACAACCCAAAGGAGTCTGTTCTCTCTGTCCCTAGAAATCCAGGAGTCACCAGACTCACTCCCAAACTTTACCTGCTAAGCCATCTTGCAGGCTCCAGAGCATACAAACATTTTTCAATGGATTCAACATGTAGCACAAATGCATGGTTTGTAATTTTTCTAAGTTATTTGTTTGGATATGTGACAAGGGTTTTGTTAGCATCTTTTTTATCTTCTTTTATTGGATATTTTCTTTATTTACATTTCAAATGTTATCCCCTTTCCTAGTTTCCCCTCTAGAAATCCCCTATCCCATCTTCCCTCCCACTGCTACTATGAGGGTGCTCCTTCACTCACCCACTCCCTCCCACTTCCCTGCTCTGGCATTCCCCTACACTGGAGCATCGAGCCTTCACAGGACCATTGGGCTCCTCCCATTGATGCCTGACAAGTTCATTCTCTGCTACATATACAGCTAGAGCCATGGGTCACTCCATGCATACTCTCTGGTTGGTGGTTTAGTCCCTGGAAGCTCTGGGTGGTCTGGTTGGTTGATAATATTCTTCCTACGGGGTTGCAAACTCCTTCAGCTCCTTCAGTCCTTTCTCTAGCTCTTCCTTTGGCTTCTATCTTGTTTTCAGAGAGAAATCATGAATATAGAGGAAAAGCAGTGTTACTTAATTGAGGGACCAAGGACTTATCAGAGTCAGTGTGCCAAGGACCAGCCTCAGTGTGGAGAGAGGGTCCTGAGGAAGGGGTGTGACTCAGAATCAATTGTGAGTACAAGCTAACAGCTCTGGGTTCTGCTTGAGCTGGCTTTCCAGACAACTGTGAAGATAGCCTCAACTCTTGCAGGGAGAGCATCCCCTGATAATTTTGGTGTGGAGAACATTTCACAAAGGAGGAACATAAAGTAAATTATGTACGTTATTATATAAACAAGTCCCATGCCTACAGCATTCATGGAGGCCCATGTTCTGCTGGCTCTGCTACAGAGACTGGAAACTGTGTCACACAGTTCCTTCCATGGCCATACAGGCTCTCAATCAGAGCTTTAAAAGAGAAGATGCTGGAGTTGCTTTGTCTGCCTTGGGAGGTGGCCTGTTTCCAGCCTTGTGCTGGTGACTCAAGGAACATATCTCTTTTGTTAATCCTTATAGCTGTGTCAATCAACACTGTGGCTGAAAACGGCTTCCAGAAGGTCAGAAGTAAACAGTGTTTTCCCTAATCTTGGAGGAGTTAAAATTAAAAGGCAGACAAGGCATTGGCTACATTAAAGCCATATGCTATAGAAGTTTTCTCAGAAAGCTGGGTTAACTTATATAGGTGTTGTTGTTGTTCCCTAGTTTTCTGGTATATACATAAAGATTGGTTTTTAATATTGCTAGCTAAGAAGGTTTAGGTGGTTTTCTCCATGTATTTGCTGGTGTATTTGTTCCTTTAGGGAAAGCCCTTTACCATTCACTGATAGATTTTTCTTCTTGAACTGCCTTGTTTTGTTTTGTTTTTTATCACAGTCCATACTTACCGTTACTTTGAATCTTGGTTGATAGACAGGAATGTGGGCCTCACCAACACATCTAATGACACTCTCCTGTTGGGGTGCTACCTGCAGTTCCCGTGGAAAAGTGGCCCCTGGGTTAAATGCACTACGAGGCTAACTGAGTGCTTACAAATTGAATTACTATGGAGAGTTGGAATGTTTCAGGTTCAGAGAAAAACCAGCTCCTGAATAGTCATTTATTTCCTATCTTTGCATGTAGCTCACCATCCTTGTTACTTTTAGGTAAATTGTTTTGAATGTACAAACATCAACATCAAGGCTAAGAATGGCATCTGACACCATCTGAGGCTCATAACACATTTCCTGTTTTGATGTAATTTACTTCCTTCATGTTTCCGTTAGTACATTTGAAAAGCGCCATGTTTATGGCTTTCTTTGTTCTATTACTATAAAAAAAGAACTTCCTAAGACACCTACCGTGATGAAACACACAATCTGTGATCACGTAAATCTGCGTTCCCTTTGAGGCTCTTCGGTGACTCACGCGAAAGAGGTGGTTTTGCACGTGAGTATCAGATATTACTCAGGCTTCTGATTATTTTATCTTTTGATATTAAGCCTAGGTACCTGTTTCTTTGTTTCATTGAAATTTTAGAGTATAATAATCCATTTCTTACTTGAAGGTAATTCTTCCCCTATGAAAGAAGAATAGTTTGTATATTTAATATGCATAACTTACCCATATTTCCCATGCAAGCTGGCTAGGCCTAGGAAGTTATTTATTGTGACTAACTGGATATCCGACAGCTTTTACAACATTTAGACACAAGAATACAGTCCTGCCTAATACACAGCAAGTACTCGGTAAAGTTCATGCCCATGTTTTCCATGTACACGAGCATCTTCAGCATTAACTCGGATACTTTTTCAGTGGGGAATGTAAACCTCTTAAGCTCCATATGCTTCTGCATACCAGTGTGGAGCTAAGAATTTCCTGGAGATCTTGGATATCAGTCTAGTCTTCTCCTCAGTACGAGAGCATAGACGCTTCCATTCCAAAATGAAATGTTTAAAAGTTTTCTAAATCCAGTACGTGTCTATGGGTAGCTGAAGAATTAACACTCTTAATCAATCACGTAGTGTACTTGGATCAAGTAGCAAAAAACACAGAAGGAGCCACAAGACCTAAAATGCTCTGAGCATATCTCTCCACCTCGGCGCAAAGCCAAAGGTTAATTCTGAGGGCTCCGAGGCTATAGATGGAAATCATGCATGTGGGAGCTTCTATTCCATGGCTCACGAGCTAATCCCCAAGCTTGCTTCAGTGAAGAAAAAAGATGAACAAGGCCTAGGGAGTAACAATAGCTCTGTAACACTGCTTCAGAATAAGGCTTTGTTTCCATCCAATAGAAGTGGATTTGAGGACAAGGTTTGGACAATCTAAGGATATGGGAAAAGAGAGTTTCTGACATGCTTTCAGGGCCAAAGCTGCCTATTACAGAGCTGGGTCTTGGAAGTTGCTGTCATCAGATTGTGACTGTCCTGGCCCATCTGGCAAGCTCACTCTTCTCAAAAGGCAGATGCATCACAAGCCCTTTGACAAGCACCATTGCACATTCGGTTGCTCATCTAAAGTCCTGTCGTCGGTGTCCAGCATCACCGTGCACTTCTGATGTTAACTCGTATTACACTGAGGAAAGAGCAGATTTCCCCTGAGCTGCAGGCACTTAGTCCATGCTTCCTAACCATGAGGAAGCCTCTCATGGACATCTGCGTATGGAGTGATTGTATTAGTCATGCCCTCGTGTGTCCTCCCAGTCCTCACAGTATTTGTATCTTCCCTTGTCAATAAATTCACATTCTCAGCTTTACCTCACGTGGGCCAGTATTTCATGAGACTGAGTGAGAGCCTGAGGCCTGACCACTTCTGGGAATTGCAGGTCTTTGGGACTTCTGAGGCTCGACCCAGCTGGCCTCTCTCTTGGTGACACTACAGAGGGAACACACATCCACTCAGAAACCCTTCATTTTCTCCTTTCCATTCTCCCGTCTGCTGACATCCGTTCTGTGCCTGAAGCTCTGATTCCTTTTCCTTCCTCCCTGAGGAAGCTCGCCTGATTCCCAGTTATTATTCTATCCCAGGCCTTCACTGAAGGGTGCAAGAGGGTTTCCTGGAAACCCACGGTTTTGTTGAATTTGCAGTTGTTGCTATTAGAGACTGTGGCCACGTGATAAGCCCAAACCAGGGTCCAATTTTTCCTTCTCCAGCCAACTGTATCTAGAGACAATTGGCACTTGGTAGCTATTTAGGTGGTTTCTTTATGTATCCAAGGAGTTTCCCCCAGATATGTGCAGCCTCACTTGTGACTCTCCCAGGAGCTCTGTGCATTGCCACCACCCAGACCTGCTGCCAAAGCCAAGTCACTTTGTCTCATGAGTCCTGCTTGGATACATGAATCTGGATTCAATAAAGCCATTTTCTGCTGGCCTGTCCAAAAGTCAAACCCACAAAGGATTAAACTTTTCTCAATTTGTCTTCCAAACATGAACTGAGCTTCCTGGTGATTTATTTTGGCAGGATGTGAGCATGGCAGACCAGGAGCATGCTGGGTAGGATCCCATCATTAGTTATCAGACAGGTGGCTCCAGTTCCTTGTTATTACCTTTTGACCTTTGACCAAACATATAGAAATATTTGCCAGTTGAGAAAACGTGCTAAAGGCATTCTCAGGCTCAGGAAAGTGAGGGAAACGAGGGGCAAAGAAAGAAACACATGAATAAGAAATATGATCCCTCTGGCTTGTGAGTCAGAGTAAATGTTACTTATCAGGCCCAAATAGGGGTTGAAATTGCTTTATGTTGTATTATTTTTGTAATCTCCTTTCTAAAAGTACTCTAAAAGTACATTCCCCCAAGGGGATGCGTTATATTTCAAGATAAGAGACAGGAAAAATCATCGGAGTTATTTAATGGCTACTTTTAAAAATCCCTATCTCTCTATTGCCGGAGTTAGCATCTAGATCATAGCCAAGAGTCCACGTAAAAAAAGAAAAACAGAGAAGAGTTTTTCTATAAAGCAGTGCCTTTCAACCAGCTCAAGAGCGAGTGGCTCTGTTAACTGACATGTTTAGATTAACTCCATTTTGAAAAGCCAACCTTTCTCAAAGTTACAAGAATCATACACAGCTAATGAACAATGACATTTCCTTCTATGGTTTGGCTTGTCTTGAAGATGTCCTGCTTGATACAGATGTTCAATTAGTGATCACTTTTATGTAGATGAAGCACCTGACACCACCCTAGCGATCCATCTGAACATACACATGTAAAGTGGAATAGTTTACAAACAGGATGGTTTTATTTATTGGACTTCCTTGGCAGGAATAAAAGAGTGCTCTGTAGTAGTATACTACCAACTTCTAGTAACTAAAAGAGAATACACACATACACACACACACACACACACACACACACACACACACACACACACACACCAGTGCACGATTATGAAAATAGTAATGGTCATCAAGAGAGTTACAAGTTAGGTGATTGATGGCTTAAAGATAATAAAAACATTTTGATCACTTTTTTAAATTCTTAAGTTTTATTCTCTCATACAATACATCCTGATTGAGGCTTTTCCTCTGTCCACTCCTCCCAGTTCCCCACTCCCATTTCCCGTTTCACAAATCCACTTCCCTCCAATCTTTAGAAAAGAGCGCACAATATGCAATTACATTAATGAGATAAGACTAGACAAACCCTCACCTCAAGGCTGGATGGGGCAGCCCTGTAAGAGGAAAAGAGCTCAAGACCAGGCGGAAGAGTCAGAGACAGCCCCACTCCCACCAATGACTCTGTAAGAGTATAGGCAATGAAAGCTTTAACTTTAGTGTAACTAAGAAAGTCATGTTCCCCTAAACCAAGTGCATGGTCACAGAGAGCCCCTGAGACAGCGGGAAAACCATGGGCAGCCTGCAGCAGATGAGTCGCAGACAGTTCTGCTCTCCAGAATTCTGGAAATGTGGCGAGCAGTCATGCATGAAGCCAGACTCCTGAACTACATCAGAGAACTTCAGGTCCCTACTCTACAGTTAGGGACCTGCACTTCTAATACAGCCCAAACACTGAAACAGAGGGCTCTAGACCAGAACACCACGCACAGAGCGGGCTGGGGGAGGAGGGAGCATCTTGCTGAAAACACTAGGATTGATATTGTCAACATGCGAAACAGCGAAAGCCTCCAATGCACTCTCCTCCCAGATCCACCATGATGAAAGTCCTACGGGAAGGAAGTTGAACACTGTGTCCTGGGAAAAACCCCAGGAAGGAGGAAGAGGCTGCTGGCAGCATAGTGACATCCCCTGGCCTCTGTCATCCAAACACACTGATGGGGCTGATGGTGTCGCAGACCGCCTCTGACATATGAACAGTTAAGGGTAACCAGGCATCTAAGAAGTGTGAGAAACAGAGATGTGACTGCCTTGCTGGGTTTGTGATAGCCATAGGAATGTGCACTGTGCCTCTGGGATTCTTTTATAACATGAAATGCGAGCGTACATTCCTTACCCTCTGCAAATAAGCAAAGCCTCATCTTCATACCGCGTCTTCGGTGATCGATGGAGGATGTGGCTGGTTACTGCCTCCCTTGTACTTGTATCTTTAATAAAGAGGAAAATCATCTTAGCCATCACATGAGAGAAGCTTGTCACATGAGAAAATCTACCGCAAAGCTAGGAATCCACAGTTCCCATGCACACTCATGAACTGTGAGTGACACAAAGAAACAGAAATCTTTGGGTGCACACTCATTACAGATATACACTCAAGAGAGACCCAGGATAAATACAAATAGCTAGTAAATTTGCTGGTGCTTTTTTATATAAATTAAGAAAATTCTGCCCTGTTATGCTCAAAAGGGAAATGTTTTAAAACGTAACATGAAGAAGTACAATGACAACATTGCAAGATGGAATGTTCAATCATCAATTTAAATGGGAAAATAGGAAACTAACATAAATATGAAGCCTCAGCACCTTTGAACAGTTTCACGTTGATCGTGGGGTTCTGCCATGGAGATCCTGCGAGCATGCCTTCTTTTTCAAATAACAGGACTTCAGTTGTATTCCTGACCAGCTCAACATCCAGCTTTTCTAACAAGTCAGAAGCAATCAGTGGTGTTTAGTGAATGACTTGAAAATACCAGGCTGAAAAAGCAAGTCTGACCTTGTCTAACACAAAGCCCGCTGTGCAGTATGGACCTTCTGTGCACATAATCACTGATCTCAATTTAATGATTTCCAGGAATGGGTGGAAATTCCCAGTCACCTTCAGTGGAAAGAAACATATTCAATTAGTTCTATCTAATCCAACTAAAAGTGCTTATAATATATTTAGTGCTTGTTTAGAGTCTCCAAAATACAATTAAATACCCATGGCTCTTCTCATGTAAGAGCTTATCAGATAATATGAATATAACATGGGAAAATTTTAAAGAAATATGAACATAGAAACACACACAGAAAATATAAGTACTGTGTGTGTGTGTGTGTGTGTGTGTGTGTGTGTGTGTGTGTGTGTGTGTAAGGAAACAATGTGAAGATACTGGGCACGAAATAAGCCAGAAGAGCGACCAAAGGCGATGATCTGAGGAAGAAAGAGAAACATCACACATTTTCACTTATGCAAAGGATAGACTTAAATGTTTATGGTATGAAAGCAGAAGAAATGTGGGAAGAAGGTGATGGGAAGGCAATATGAGCAGAGTACATGACATGCACACACAAATGAGAAGGCTGGGATGAGTTCACTCTCTAAAATTACTTTTCATTTCAATCATTTTCTCCTTTATTCCAACACCCAAGGTTTTAATAAGTAGGATATACTAATTTAAAAAACTAATAACTGAAAAAACATAATACCATCAGTCTGCCAAAACTTGTGGAGTACTGTTTGGCTTTATATTAAATACTTTGGTATGTAACAGAGCATACTAGAATATAACTGAATTAGGCCAAGGTATTTGTCTGTTTTGGTCTGTACTGTAGGTCTAGAACCGATGATAATGATTAATCAATAAGAACCATTAATAAACATTTGTAAACAACAGATTGTTATTTCGCCTTTATTTAGTACTTACAAAATCCAACATGTAACTCTCTTAGCATTAAGAAGATGACAGTAGTGTCCCATTCGGCAGCACATACACTAAAACTGGAAGGATACAAAGAAGATTAGCATGGCCCTGCACAAGGATGACAGAAAAATTTGTGAAGCCTTCCATATTTTTACATGACAAACCAAATCTACACAATAACTTTCCACAAATCCAGAGGATAATAGATGGAAAATTCCAACAAAAGCAAGAAAGTAATCTTCCTTCAACTAACCCAAAAGAAGATAGCCACACAAACATAATTCCCCCTATAATAACAGGAAGCAACAATCACTATTCCTTGATATCTCTTAACATCAGTGGACTCAATTTAATCGTCCAATTAAAAGACAAAGTCTAATAGACTGGATACGTAAACAGGACCCAGGATTTACTGCATAGAGGAAATGTAGCTCAGTAACAAAGACAGAAACTACCTCAGAATAAAAGGCTGGAAAAAATTATCCAAGTACATGGTCCCAAGAAACAAGCTAGAGTAGCCATTCTAATGTCAAATAAAATTGACTTTCAACCAAAAGTTATCAAAAAATACAAAGAACTCTTCATACTCATCAAAGGAAAAATCTGTCAATATGAACACTCAATTCTGAACATCTATGCTCCAAATGCAAGGGCACTCACATTCATAAAAGAAACTTTACTAAAGGTGAAAGCATACATTGTACCACACACAATAATAGTGGGAGACTTCAACACACCACTATCATCAAGGGATAAATCATGAAAACAGAAACTAAACAGAAACACAGTGAAACTAACAGAAGTTATCAAACAGAGATTTAACAGATATATAGGATATCATCCTAAAACAAAAGAATATACCTTTTTCTCAGCACCCCATGGTACTGATGATATAATCTCCAAAACTGATGATATAATCAATCACAAAACACGCCTCAACAGATACAAGAAGATAGAAATAATCTCACGTATCTTATCAGATCACCATGGACTAAGACTGGAATTTTATAACAACAAAAACAGCAGATAGCCCACATACATGTGGAAGCTGAACAACATACTACTCAATGACAACTTGGTCAAGGGAAAAATAAAGAAAGAAATTAAAGACTTGTTAGAATTTAATGAAAATGAAGGCACAACCATACTAAACTTATGGGACACAATGAAAGCTGTGCTAAGAGGAAAACTCATAGCTCCGAGTGCCTCCACAAAGAAACAGGAGAGAGCATACATGAGCAGCTTGACAGCACACCTAAAAGCTGTAGAACACAAAGAAGCAAATACACCCAAGAGGAATAGAAGGCAGGAAATAATCAAATTCAGAGCTGAAATCAACCAAGTAGAAACAAAGAGGACTATACAATGAATCAAAATATACAGGAACTGGTTCTTGGAGAAAATCAAGAAGACAAATAAACCCTTAGCCAGACTAACAGAGGGCACAGAGACAGTATCCAAATTAACAAAATCAGAAATGAAAAGGGAGAAACAACAAAAAAGGAGGAAATTCAAAGCATCATCAGATCCAATTACAAAAGCCTATATTCAACAAAACTGGAAAACCTGGATGAAATGGGAAATTTTCTAGATACCAGCACCAAATTAAATGAGGATCAGATAAACCATCTAAACAGTCCCATAACTCCTAAAGAAATAGATGTAGTCACTAAAAGTCTCCCAACCAAAAAAAAAAAAAAGCCCAGGCGCAGATTGGTTTGGTTTAGTACAGAATTCTATCAGACCTTCAAAGAAGACCCAATACCAATACTCTTCAAACTGTTTCACAAAATAGAAACAGAAGAAAAACTATCCAATTCATTCCTTGAAGCCACAATTACACTTATAACTAAACTTTATATCTAAGCCACAGAAAGACCCTACAAAGAAAGAGAATGTCAGACCAATTTCCCTCATGAATATTGATGTAAAAATACTCAATAAAATTCTCATAAACCAAATCCAAGAACAGATCTAAACAATCATTCAATGATCAAGTAGGCTTCATCCCAGGGATGCAAGGATGGATAAATACACAGAAATCCATCAATGCAATCCACTATATAAACAAATTTTTAAAAACCCACACAATTATCTTATTAGATGCTGAGAAAGCATTTGACAAAATTCAACACCCCTTCATGATAAAATTCTTATAAAGATCAGAAATTCAAAATGCATACCTAAACATAGTAAAAGCCATATACAGCTAACACCAGTAGTCAACATCAAACTAAATGGAGAGAAACTTGAAGCAATCCCACTAAAATCAAGGACTAGACAAGGCTGCCCACTCTCTCCCTACTTATTCAACACAGCACTTAAAGTCCTAGCCAGAGCAACTAGACAAGAAAAAAAAAGGTCAAATGTATAAAATTGGAAAGGAAGAAGTCAAAATATCACTATTTGCAGATGATATGATAGCATACTTAAGTGATGCCAAAGATTCCACCAGAAAACTCCTAAACCTGATAAACAACTTCAACAAAGTGGCTGGATATAAAATTAACTCAAACAAATCAGTACCCTTCCTCCACTCAAAGGATAAACAGCTGAGAAAGAAATTAGGGAAATGACACCCTTTATAATAGTCACAAATAATATAAAATATCTTGGGGTGACTCTAACCAAACAAGTGAAAGATCTGTTTGAGAAGAACTTCAAGTCTCTGAAGAAAGAAATCAAAGAAGACCTCAGAAGATAGAAACTCCCATGCTCATGGTTTGTCAGGATTAATATGGTAAAAATGGCAATCTACAGATTCAATGTAATCTCCATCAAAATTCCAACTCAATTCTTCATAGAGATAGAAAGAGCAATTTGCAAATTGCTCTTCATTTGGAAGAAGAAAAAAAACAGAATAATGAAAACTATCCTCAAAAATAAAAGAACTTCTGGGAGAATCACCATCCCTGACCTCAAGCTGTATTACAGAGCAGTAGTGAAAAAACTACGTGGTGTTATTACAGAAATAGAATAGTAGATCAATGGAATAGAATTGAAGACCCAGAAATGAACCCACACACCTATGGTCACTTGATCTTTGACAAAGAAGCTAAAACCATCCAGTGAAAAAAAGACAGCATTTTCAATAAATGGTGCTGGTTCAACTGGTCAGCATGTAGAAGAATGCAAATCGATTCATTCTTATCACCTTGTACAAAGCTCAAGTACAAGTAAATCAAGGACTTCCACATAAAACCAGATACACTAAATCTAACAGAAAAGTGGAGGAAAACCATGAACACATGGGCACTGGGGAAATTTCCTAAAAAGAACACCAATGGCTTATGCTCTAAGATTAAGAATCAACAAATAGGACCTCATAAAATTGGAAAGCTTCTGTTAGACAAAGGACATTGTCATTAGGACAAAACAGCAACCAACAGATAGGAAAAAGACCTTTACCAATCCCACATTCGAAAGAGGACTAATATCCAGTATATACAAAGAACTCAAGAAGTTAGACTCTAGGGGTTGGGGATTTAGCTCAGTGGTAGAGCGCTTGCCTAGCAAGCGCAAGGCCCTGGGTTCAGTCCCCAGCTCTGAAAAAAAGAAAAGAAAAAAAAAGGAGAAGTTAGACTCTAGAGAAACAAATAAAAAAATGGGGCACAGAGCTAAACAAAGAATTCTCAGCTCAGGAATATTGAATGGCTGAGAAGCACCCAAAGAAATGTTCAACATCCTTAGTCATCAGGGAAATGCAAATCAAAACAACCCTAAGATTCCACCTCAAACTAGTCAGAAAGGCTAAGATTAAAAAAAACTCAGGTGACAACAGATGCTGACAAGGATGTGGAGAAAGAGGACCACTCCTCCATTGTTGATGGGACTGCAAGCTTGTACAACCACTCTGGAAATCAGTCTGGAGGTTCCTCAGAAAATTGGTCATAGTATTACCTTAGGACTCAGATATACCACTTCTAGGCATAAAGCGAAAAGATGCTGGAACATGTAACAAGAGCACATGCTCTGCTACGTTCATAGCAGCCTTATTTATAATAGCCAGAAACTGGAAAGAACCCAGATGTCCTTCAACAGAGGAAGGATACAGAAAATGTTTTACATCTACACAATGGAGTACTACTCAGCTATTAAAAACAATGACTTCATAAAATTCTTAGGCAAATGGATGGAACTAGAATATATCATCCTGAGTGAGGTAACCCAATCACAAAAAACACACATGGTATGCACTCACTGATAAGTGGATATTAGCCCAAAAGCTTGGAATACCCAAGATACAATCCACAGACTACATGAAGCTCAAGAAGTTGCAAGACCAAAGTGCAGATGCTTCAATCCTTCTTAGAAGAGGGAACAAAAATATTCATAGCAAGAAATGTGGAGAAAAAGTTTGGAGCAGAGACTGAAGGGATGGCCATTCAGAGATCTAACCCATATACAGTCACCAAACTCAGGCAATATTGTGGATGCCAAAAAGTGCATGCTGACAGGAGCCTGATATAGCTGCCTCCTGAGAGGCTCTGCCAGCACCTGAGACATACAGAGTCAGATGCTATCAACCAACCATTGGACTGAAAATTGGGCCCCCAATGGAGGAGTTAGAAAAAGCACTGAAGGAACTGAAGGGGTGGGTTTTCAACCCCATAGGAAGAACAATATCAACCAACCAGATCCCCCAGAGCTCCCAGAGACTAAACCACCAACCAAAGAGTACATACACATGGAGGGACCCATGGCTCCAGCCACATATGTAGCAGAGAATGGCCTTTTCAGGCATCAATGAGAGGAAAGGTCCTTGGCCCTGTGAAGGCTCAATGCTTTTGTGTAAGATAATGCCAGGGCAGGGAGATGAGAGGGAGTGGGGTGGGCAAGGGAACACTCTCATAGAGGCAGGGGGAGGAGGTAAGGGATGGGGGATTCCAGAGGGGAAATCCAGAAAGGGATAACACTTGAAATGTAAGTAAGGAAAATATCCAATAAAGAAAAATTAAAAAAAAGAAATGTTCAACATCCTTAGTGATCAGGGAAATGTAAATCAAAAAGACCCTAAGATTCCACCTCACACCAGTCAGAATGGCTAAGATCAAAAGCTCAGGTGACAACAGATGCTGGCAAGGACATGGAGAATGAAGAACACTCCTCCATTGCTGGTGCGACTGCAAGCTGGAAATAAGTCTGGAGGTTCCTCAGAAAATTAGGCATTACACTACCTGAACTCAGCTATACCACTCCTGGGCATATACGCAAAAGATGTTCCAACATGTAACAAAGACACATGATCCACTACGTTCACAGCAGCCATATTTACAATAGCCAGAAACTGGAAAGTCCCTCAACAGAGGAATGGATATAAAAAATGTGGTACATTTACACAATGGAGTACTACTCAGCTATTAAAAACAATGACTTCATGAAATTCGCACGCAAATGGATGGATCTAGAAAATATCATCCTGACTGAGTTAGCTCGGTCATAAAAGAACACACAAGGTAGGTACTCAATAGTACATGGATATTAGGCAAGAATTTGGAATACCCAGGATACAACTCATGGACCACATGAAGTTCAAGAGGAAGGAAGAACAAAGATTGGATGGTTCAGTCCTACTTAGAAGGGGGAACAAAATAATCAAAGGGGAGTAGAGAGTTGGAAGGACTTGGGAGGAAGAGAGGAGAGGGAGGTGAAAATGAGGGTCAGAATCAGGTATGGGAGGAGATAGAGGAGATGTAGAGGGTCAGGAAATTGAAGAGAGATGTGGAGCAATGGGGGCTGGGGAACTGGAGGTAGCAACCAGAAAGTCCCAGATGCCAGGAAAGCAAGAGCCTCCCAGGACCCCATGAGGATGACATTAGCTGAAATACCCCACAACATTGAGGGAAAAACCTGTCCAGACCATATCCAGAGGTTAGGCATGGCCCACCTGTGGAGGGATGGGGCCACCCACCCATCTCCAAAATATTAACCCAGAATTTCTCCTGTCTGAAGGAAATTCAGGGACAAAAAGTGGAGCAAAGACTGAAAGAAAGGCCATCCAGAGACTGCCCCACCTAGGGATCCAGCCCACATGCAGCCACCAAACCCAGACAATACTGCTGATGCCAAGAAGTGCATGCTGACAGGAGCCTGATATATATGTCTCCTGAGAGCTCTGCCAGATCCTGCCCAGTACAGATGTGGATGCTCGAGGCCAACCATCGGACTGATCACAGGGACCACAATGGAGGAGTGAGGGGAAGAAATGAAGGCTCTGAAGGGGCCTTATCTGGCATCAGTGGGAGGGAGGCCCTGTGAAGACTTGATATCCCAGTGTAGAGGAACGCTAGGGCAGTGAGGTGGGAGTGGGTGGGTGGGTGGGGGAGCACCCTCATAGAAGTAGGGTAAGGGGAGGATAGGGTGTTTGCAGAGGGGCAACTGGGAAAGGGGATAACATTTGAAATGTAAATAAATAAAATGTCCAATTTTAAAAAATAAAATAAAATAAGATAACAATAATTTTATTGTTTCCACATGACTAAAGCTCTTAATTTTTTCACAAACAACTGGTAATGACTCAGTTATTCAATTACGATATTCTTTAAAAATAATATTTACTGGTTCCAGCCTGAAATCTCAGAACTCAGGAGGCTAAGTCGGGAATGCTGAGAGGAGAGCGGGACCAGCCTACACTATGTAGTAAGCTCAGTTCAGCAAGGGCTGTCTCAAAATCAAGACAGGGTCTAGGGAGACGGCTCGGCCAGAAAAGAGCTTGCTGCACTTGGAGGGATTGACCTGAGTTCAATTCCCGGCATATTCACATCTGAACAAATCAGAAATACTACATAGTCACAGTGACCGATACCTTTAATTCTAACACTGAGGAGGAAGAGGCAAAGAGCCCGGGGAGCTTGCTGGCTAGCCTGTTAGCCTAAAAGAGGGCTCTAGGTTCAGTGAGAGACCTGTCTCAAAATAATAATGGGGAGTGTGTACTTGAGGAAGAAAACTAACGTTGACCTCTGACCTCCACGTGAGCACACACACATGCAGCAGGGAGACAGATAGAAAAGTATTATTAGAGTTTGTACTATGCTGTGATAATTATTTAAGATACATCGGAGATCATAAATAAAATGTATTGCGGTCACAGCATTTGTATTCTATTGTGGAGAACAATCAACAACATATTTCACAAACACGAAAGTAACAAACTGTGCTGAACAATGTAAAAGTTTAATGTAAAAAAGAAAGAAAATCTGAGCTGAGTGGTGGCGGCCCACGCCTTTAATCCCAGCACTCAGAAGGCAGGGGCAGGAAGATGTCTGGAGTTTGCGGCCAGCCTGGTTTACAGATTGAGTTCCAGAACAGCCAGAGAAACCCTGTCTGGGAAAAAAAAAAAAAACAGAAAAGAAAAGAAAAGGTGCTGGGAAGATCAGAAGTGCTGTAGCAAAGTTAGGATGGTTGTATTTCGTCTTTTCCTAGGCAGACCTCATTAAAACATAGCATTCGAAGGTGACAGAATCAGCCATGCAAGTATCTGGAGGAAGAGGATTGCAGAGAACAGAGAGCCAGCATGGAACCCTAAGGAGGGTGCGGGAACCCTAAGGAGGGTGCAGGAACCCTAAGAAGGGTCTGGACTAGGATTTGGCAGAAGGAAAGAGGTCAGGGGCGCTGGGGCAGAGACAGCAAGAGTAGGAGATGATAAGGAGAGATGAGGTACAAAGCATGCTGGGTCTTCTGGCTGCTGTGAGGTCTGGCCTGTGTTTCAAATGAAACAGGGCAGGGTTTTCATACAGGTTACCTCATCAGGGCAAAATCATGTTTCACAGATTAGATACATAATATCTAATATTAAGAGATAATAAAGCGTGTTGGAGAGTTGCTACAAAGAACTGGAGAAGATTTAATGAGGGGTATTTTTATTACTTTTACTTTCTTACAGTCCAGGTGTTGTCCCCCTCCTGGTCCGCCCTTTCAGTTCCTCATCCCATTCCTCCTCCCCCTGTCTCCAAGAGGAGGTCTCCTCCCCTGACAGGCCTCCCCACCCCCTAGGGCCTCCACTCTGTCAAGGGTTAGGCATTCCAGGCAGTCCTCTGCTGTATATGTGTTGAGGGCCTCCGACCAATTTGTGTACGCTACCTGGTGGGTGGCTTAGTGTCTGAGAGATCTCAGTGGTCCAGGTTAGTTGAGACTGCTGGTCTTCCTATGTGCCCACCCTCCTCCTCAGCTTCTTCCGGCCTTTCCCTAATTCAACCACAGCAGCCCCTGACTTCAGTCCAATGGCTGGGTGTAAGTATCTGCATCTGTCTCAGTCAGCTGCTTGTTGGGCCTCTCAGAGGAGAGCTATGCTAGGCTCCTGTCTGTAAATACACCATAGAACCAGTAATAGTGTCAGGCCTTAGAGCCTCCCCTTGAGATGTATCCTGAGCTGGGCTAATCACTAGACTGCCTTTCCCAAATGAGGGGGTATTTTTAAAAGTAGAAATAATGGCACACTATGCATATATATATATATATATATATATATATATGAATATAACATGGCAGAGTGTAAGATAAGACTTTATAAGAAATTCCAGAATTTCTGTACTGTTCTTAAGGAAATGGAAGGGGTAGGACCCACATGTAAGGGTGACCATCATCTGCCTGATCATAAATAATCCACTCTAGGAACACTGTGGAAGTCAGAGTCCTTTACATCTTCCCACTGGAGAGGGAAAAAGATCATCAAGTGACACCAAAAATAAGGGAGAAACAACACTACTTCAGGAGAGAGAGGAAAAACATAGCCGCCCAAGATCTGAGGAAGAAGTGGGTTAAGGACATATAAAATGATTGACGGCCACATTAAGAGAAGGTTGGTGGCCTGCATTCAAAGTGAGGTGGGGCCATTCAGAAGTGAGCTTTCCAACAGTCGCTTCATCCGTGGGTATGAGAGAAGTATTATCTAGAGCTAAAATGAGGTGGAGGAGGAAGCCAGGGAGGTTAAGGGAGGGCTAAAGAGTTCAGCGGTAAAATGAAGATGGTTGAACCAGAGAACATCAGTGATAGTAGGATCACCATAGGAACACTGAACCCCGCCCTTGTTGGTGACCCATTTTTGTCTACCGTTCAATTCTCTCTGAACTGTGAATCTATTTGTCACATATGTTTATATGTCATATGAAAATAATTATAATCATAATAACGTTTCATCCATGCAAAACATCACCACCACCCCTTTTTAAACCAATGTACACCACGTACCTGAGGCTATAGAATATGAAAAGAAACGGACTGGTCTTTGATCACAAGAACTTCATGCAACTTGGCCAAAGATACACGTAAATAAATGAACGTGGGACGCGAATGTCCCCTGTGGGTCCAGGTAACTGTATCCCGAGGGCTGATGTGTTTGAACATTTGTTTTCCTATTGGCAATGCTGTTCGAGATGGTCACGGAAGCCTCACCTTCAGGAGGTGAGGCCTTGCTGCTCTCTCTCCCCCTCCTCCTTCTTCCTCTTCTTTCTTCTTAGACATGGATGGAAAAGTGATCAGTAAGCTTCCTGCTCCCGACACTTGCCAAGCCTCCCCCACCGCGATGAACTCTAGAACCATAGCCAAAATAAATCCTTCTCTTCTGAGTTGCTTTGGTTCCCAGTGTTTTCTCACGGTAACTAAGACAGAGAGGGGCCCCAGACAGTGTGGTCCAGTGCAAACCTGTTTGAGATGCACAAGAGAGACCTCTAAGTCAGACCTGAGGGCAACTGAAGGGTTGGGAGGAGATTCTGAAAGAAGAAAAGATATTCTGAGGATCAAGTAAGCCTTCACTAGGAAAGGTCCCTCTGCCTGGCTTGTAAATTAAAAACCAAAATGTCTGTGAGGAGTGGGCTAAGCCTGGAGGCTTGCAATGTACACTTTCAGCACCTGAGACCTACAATAGCCACGACTGTTCCTCCCACATCTGCTGCTCCATCTTGTCAAAGAAGCCACCTGTGAAAGAGTCCGTTTTCCTGACCTTAATCAGGAGAGAGAAGGTTGGCATGCAATGTGTTATTTGTTCCTAGAAATTTCAAGAAAAGCTTAGTAATGGATCCTGCTCTTCTTCCTAGGGGCTAACAGGCACTCGTAAACAAGTTTTGTTTTAGAGTCTGCCACTAACTGACGTCATACTCAGTCTATACCTGCATGTTTGTAAAAGATAAAATAAATCAAGGTTGACAACACCCCATCTCTGAAAATAATCTGAAAGAAATAACGGTGCTGGGGGTTCACTTCTGTGCTATTGTGGAAGGAAAGAAACCATTCACTGCCTCAGACAAAAAGTGAAGAAAAAGACAGGGGGAAAACCGTCCACTGGCCTCAAGAAATGGAGTGTTATTCAAGAGTCTTCCATTCGGCCCATGAAGAGAGGCAACCCAGGTCAGCCTGGGCCAGGTCCTTAGAAGGCAGAGACAATGTCTGAGTTCTGACATCTGGTATACGGCTCTCTCAGAACTTGAGATAAAAGCCAGAACGCTGCAGGGAAACTTGGAAACCTCTTAAACTAAAACAAAGGAAATTATTTTCTATGACATCACGCCAACTCTGCCAGCCCCCAGCCAATGCTTGTCACAATGTTTACAATTAGGAATTCAAACACACAAAAGTCCTTGGTTGCACAGCAGATCAACAAGGCTGCCAAGAATTTGGAAGAACTCCTTCCTTCAAGGGAAGGGGGAAGAAGGAAGCAGAGGCACAGAAAGCAACAGACGGGCAGAGCCGCAGCTCTAGTCAGATACTCACCATAGAGCAATGGTTCTCAACCTTCCTTTCAGCCATGAACCTTTCATACAGCTGCACCTGTTGTGCTGACCCCCCCAACCACAAATTTATTTTTGTTGCTACTTTATAACTGTAATTTTGCTGTGATTATAATATAAGTATCTGATATGCACACCCTGTGAACCTTGGGGCAACCCAAGGGGGTCGGGACCCACAGGGTGAGAACCACTGCTCTAGTGGCATGAAGAAGCTGTGTAGTATTTTACAGTTCCCCTTTGACTTCCCCCCACCCAAAATACTAATTTCAAGTTTCTTTCCTTAACTACAGAAGTTTACCTTTTTTTATTTTTTCAGTACCTTATTTTTTTCTATCTCAAAATCAAAATGTAGACGACCATTCTATCACTTGGAAGCAATGCCAAGCCTAGGGCAGGAATCAGCGAGGGGGAAGGAAGGCCCCCTTGAGTGCCTTTTGTTAATCCCTGCTGTCCTTTGCTTGCTTTTGCTGTTCTGTCTGAGCATTGCTTGCATGGAGTCTCTGTGACCAGGAAAGCCAGTTCTCTAGTCAGTGTTTGCTGAAGACACAGGAGAACTCTTGAAGCTGCCAAAGTTAAAATGCGCTGATCAAATTCCTTCTCAGCTTAGCATAAGCAAATTATAGTTGTGCCAGAACTGTCCCGTCCTGGAAACAAATATGTTTTCTTTAGGAAAGGCAGCTAAGGCAATTAGAACAATATGCCAATTGTTGCAGCCTGGAAATGTCAGCGAAATATTCTCTTTCCATGTCAACACCAAAATAGTTTTAAATGTCAGTATTATTTATGAGATAGCAATCCAAACATCATGAGCAATTATATAAGTGGACGGTCTATACTGTGGGCAAGTGTTGTCTCTGCTTTTAAGATTATTTTTATTTTATTTGTGTGTGTGTGTGTGAGAGAGAGAGTGCGTGTGTGTGTGTGTGTGTGTGTATGTGTATGTGTGTGAGTGTGTGTGTGAATGTGTGTGTATGTGTATGTGTGTGAGTGTGTGTGTGTATGTGAATGTGTGTGTATGTGTGTGTGTGTATGTGTGTGTGTGAGTGTGTGTGGTGTGAGTGTGTATGTGTATGTGAATATGTGTGTGTGCGTGTATGTATGTGAATGTGTGAATGTGTATGTGTGTGAGTGCACGTGTGTGAGTGTGGAATGTGTGAGTGTGTGAATGTGTGTGTGAATGCGTGTGTGAATGTGTGTGTGTGAATGTGAATGTGAGTGTGTATGTGTCTGTATGTGAATGTGTGTGTGCGTGTGTATGTGAGTGTGTGTGTGAATGTGTATGTGTGTGTGAAGTGTGTGTGTGTGGGTGTGGGTGTGTGTGAGTGTGTGTGTGTGTGTGTGTGTGTGAGAGTGTGTGTGTGAATGTGTGTGTTGTATGTGTGTGTGATGTGAGTGTGTGTGTGTGTGTGTGTGTGTGTGTGTGAATGTGTGTGTGAATGTGTGTGTGTATGTATGTGTATGTGTGTGTGTGTGTGTGTGTGTGTGTGTGTGTGTGTGTGTGTGTGTGTGTGTGTGTGTGTGTGTGTATGTGTGTGTGTGTGTGTGTGTGAATGTGTGTGTATGTGTGTGTGTGAATGTGTGTGTGAGTGTGTGTGTGTGAATGTGTGTGAATGTGTGTGTGAATGTGTGTATATGCAACAAGCATGTGGGTACCTGCAGAGGCCAGAAGGAGAAATTGAAGCCCCTGCACCTGCAGTTGCAGGTAGCTGTAAGCAGTCTTACACAGGTGCTGGGGACTGAACGTGTGTCCCCTGAGAGTGCAGCAAGCACTCTGTGCTGGTTAGCTTTTGTCATCTTGGCACAAACTCGAAACCCCTGGAATAACAGACCTCCAACTTAGAAACCATTTCTGTGAGACTGACCCGTGGTTCCCGTGAGACTGACCCGTGGAACGTGTCTCTTGACTGTTAGTTGATGGAGAAGGACTTAGCCCATTAGATGTAGGGGATGTGGCAAACCTAGCCTTGCGCTTGCAGAATAAAGGGACCTGAAGAGGAGCCTGAGAGCAAACCAACAAGCACTGCTCCTCCACAGTCTTCAATTCCTGCGCCCAACTTCCTGCCCTTGGCTTCTCTTGAGGATGGGCTGTAACCTATTAGCCAAATAAACCCTTTCCTCACAAGTTGTTTTGGTCAGTGTTGTATTACGGCAACAGAAGGCAAACTGAAGCAGAAATCGGTACTAGAACCACTGTGTGTTTCTCTGATGGGCCTAACCATGTTGTCTTTATACCCTGGGCTGTTTCATGGAAGAAAGGTGGAGGCTTAGTGAGCTTCGGGCTGGAGAAGCTTTTGGGTGCTTGAAGCCTACTGAGATGCTGTGGAAGCAGAGACAGTAAGAATGCTGAGAGAAATAGAGGCAACAGAAGCCAGGTGGTTTTAAGTTTCAGAGGGAAGCAAAGAGCCTATCAGGGTCATTTGTATGCTGGATTTGAATTAAAAATTTGTGAAAGCAAAACCTTTGGTTCACTGAGATGATGGATGGGGGTTGCTGGGACTGAAGAATCAGCCGTGATTAGTGGCTTCAGTGAGGTGAAACCGTCCGGGCAGTCTTTCCTCAGTGTCAGCTCACAGAAGCTGTGCTCCAGAAGGGGCCAATGCTGTGCTTCAAGCCATGCCTGACAACAGGTAAGTCTCACACAGTACCAGTTTAGAAGGCATGAAGCGGTCATGGAGAGCGGCTGAGGCTTGGCACCATGTGGCGGGTTGGGAGTCCCTGCAGAGAGGCCAGGAAGCCATTGGTGGAGACGCACTTACAATGGAAACCCCAGGAGTGAAGGGCTGCAGAGGGACTCTTAGGTTTAGCACCAATGGCAGAGTCGGAGTCCCTGAAAAATCCCCAAGAAACAGTTGGTGAAAGTGAAGCCAGTCTCAGTTCCAGTGGGGACCCAGTATCTTGGAGATGCCAGGACCATAAAACCACCAGGGACAGAAGCAGTGAGAAGTGCAGCCAGGTTGAGCTGAGACACGGGCTCTGTGTGTGGGTGTCGGGCTGAAGACATGGGACTGCCAAGCCCTTCAGAGCCCAGAAGAGCATAGCTGAGTTCCAGACTTCAGACACTGGGCTTCTCACACTGATGAATCCTGATTTTGCTTTGATTTGCTTTTAATTCTATCCCAAATAAGATCTTGGAATAAGAAAATATGTAACTAATTTTGGATTATACAGGAGCCCACAGTGATTTCTGGTTTTTCAGAAAAAGACCTTGACCTTTTGAAGTGTTCAAACGGTTTTTTTTAAGACCATGAGATCTCTTGAGTTGAACTGTGTTTTACATTGTGGTATAAACGTGAGATCTCAGAAATAAAAAAGGAAGGAAAACGTTGTGGTTTAATAGTGATCTGTTTGTTCAAACTAACGAGCAATTAGTTGTGTTCATTAGTTTTTGTCAGCTTGGCCAAACTAGAGACACATGGGAAGGGGACACCTCAGCTGAGGAATGGCCACTATCAGATTAGCCCGTGGCATTTTCCTGATTGCTAATTAATAGAGGAGTACAGTGCCACCTGGGCAGGAAGCACAGGGTTGTATAAAAAACGGTAGCTGAATTGTGAGCCTAGTTACAAGCCTGTATGCACTGTTCCTCCCTGTCTGCCTCAGTCCCTCCCTGTCTGCCTCAGTCCCTCCCTGTCTGCCTCAGTCCCTCCCTGTCTGCCTCAGTCCCCCCCCCCGTCTGCCTCAGTCTCTCCTGTCTGCCTCAGTCCCCCTGTCTGCCTCAGTCCCCCTGTCTGCCCCCAGTCCCCCCTGTCTGCCCCAGTCCCCCCTGTCTGCCTCAGTCCCCCCCTGCCTCAGTCCCCCCCTCTGCCCCAGTCCCTCCCCTGTCTGCCTCAGTCCCTCCCTGTCTGCCTCAGTCCCTCCCTGTCTGCCTCAGTCCCTCCCTGTCTGCCTCAGTCCCCCTGTCTGCCCCAGTCCCCCCTGTCTGCCCTCAGTCCCTCCCTGTCTGCCTCAGTCCCCCCTTTCTGCCTCAGTCCCCCCCTGTCTGCCTCCGTCCCTCCCTGTCTGCCTCAGTCCCCCCTGTCTGCCTCAGTCCCTCCCTGTCTGCCTCAGTCCCTCCCTGTCTGCCTCAGTCCCTGCCTCCAAGTCCCTGTGCTGAGGTCCTGCCTTAACTCTGCAAAGTCACAGACCTGTGAATCAAATGGACCCTTGCCTCCCCCAAATCTATTCTGGTCAGCTCTTCATCCAGACTCAGACAATCTTAGCTACTGAGCAGTGTTCCCAGGCCCTCTCACACCATATTTTATTCTAGACGGACAATGAGCTACCAAAGGAAGAGATCTGGAAACCTGAACTGTGTAAAATTCTATTCAGATTGACGTGCAAGTGGCCAGGTGCTTAATTAATCTGACATATGAACAAGGCTCATTGTGCTGTGTATTAATTTCACATAACAGACAGCTTATACATTTCTGTAGTCGGTAATTTTTAAAAAATTGCCTTCTTTCATTTATGGCTACCCACTGTCAGTGTTCTTTGTGCCTCGGTAGATGTTAATTATTTCTTTTATCATACAAGTTAAAACAAGGCCCTAGACTTGGAGCTTTAAATTTAGGCCCAGGCTTTGTTGTGGGAGCATCTCTGCCCGGCCCGCACTCCCATCCTCAGCAGCACAGCCGTCCTGCAAATGCCACCTGAACCACCCTGTCTCCATCAGGACCTCCAAGTCCTACGTCTGAAGCACTGGGAAAGTAGCCATGTAGATTACCTCAGAGAAGGAGCCGGTGCGATGGCAAGCACACACACTGATAGGAGCATTCGGGACCGGGAAAGCGCATGCGCGCTGGAACGATTTCTCTCTTCCTTTCTTGATGAGAGTTAATCCTTAACGACGACATAAACGCCTTGGAAAGAGGGATGGTTTTCTCCATTCTATCTTACAGGTAGAGATTTTCTGTCCTATGCACTACTGAGACCAGGATGGACACATGCCCCATACAATGTGAAACTTACCGATTACTGGATTATCTGTAATCATTTTTTTTTCAAGGAAATGGAACTGGATGGGAATATCTCAGTAGACCCAGGCCCCCAATCCAGATCATCAGTTGCCCTAGATTACTGAGATGTGAATCCCGACCAGTTCACATATCCATGATGTGGAAGGAAATACGCTGCCCTAGGCCAGCCCTGACTTATCCCTCCAGTGTTCGAGGTCCTAAACAGGAAGAAACCTCTCTTCTGCCTCTAATCTACCCACTGCCTTATATCTCTATGTGAATTTGACCCTTCTAAGTCATTACCCATTCTTAAGCTGGGCTGATACTATATTAGATTCATTGTGTGTGCTTTGTTTTGCTTGCTATAAAAGTTCCTTAAATGTGTTGGGTATCTCCCCGGTAAGGCTGTCCTGAAGAAGAAAGTCAGCACCGCCCACTGTCTTCAAGGGCGGAAGACCACGTGTTCATTAGGAACGGGTAGATACTGGTACTACCCTAAGCATTCACAAGAAAAGGCAGCTGGGGACATCTCTCAACCAATAATACAATAAAAATAACCCTTTTGGCCATTTCATGGGCGCCACGTTACTGAGAGCATCTATAAGAGCAAAGCCAGAGGGAAGTGAGTGGGCCTATCGGAGTGTTAGGGTTTGAGCTCAGGTCCTTTAAATCCAGGATCATGAAATGCATCATGATTCCTGTCCCTTGGACTGTAAGGTTTATGTAGGTCATCTTGGAAACAATTGGGGCAAGACTGAATTCGAACAGGCCTTTGGCTATTGGGGACCGCTCCGAAGTGTGTTGGTTGCCTTGACACACTCCTGGCTTTGCTCTCATCGAATTTGAGGATCCCGGAGATGCTGCTGATGCTGTCCGAGAGCTAGATGGAAGAACACTATATATGTAAGAGTGGAACTGTCCAATGGTGAAAAGAGAAGTCGGAATCGTGGCCTACCTCCCTCTTGAGGTCGTCGTCCTCAAGATGATCACCGCAGGAGGAGTCCTCCACCTCAGCTCAGACCTCCAAGAAGAAGTTTTTCCCGAAGCTGGAGCAGCTCACTTTCTAGAGAAAGGAGAAGAGAAAGGTCTCTGTCTCGTGAGAGAAATCACGAGCCTTCTCCATCCTTCTCTAGGTCTCGTAGTCAATCTAAGTCGAATGAAGGGAAATAGAAGGCCAGTTTGCAAAAGTGGTATACAGGCAGTAAGTTCATTTGACAGGAGTACGTCCAGGAAATTAAAGTTTTGTTTGAGACTTCGTAAGCTTGGTGCATTTTTAAGGTGTTTTAGCTGCTCAGATTTGTTTTGTCTCATGGAACAGTGACACACAAAACGATGTCATTCTCTGTGGTTTCAAATGGATCATGAGGCACGTGAGATCAAGAATTGTCACTTTACAATGTTCCCGTAAGCGAGATAGAATCTCCTTTGAATTCTGGTTTTTCATAGACTGAAATAAACCTAGATCCTTCCCAGTTTTAAGTGCGATGTACTAATGATATAAAGCAACTGACTTTGAATAAAGCTGTAGTCCCTGTCATAGCTGAGACACGATGTGGCCCTGCAGGTGAAATGGTAAGCTGTCTCTAAAGGCTGTTGTGACCACAGCCAATAGATAAAGGGTAGGAACCACACTGGGAAGGTTTTCCAAGCCGGTCCTTCCTGGTTGCTGTATGGGGATGCAGAGCTGTTCTAACGTCTTTATTTGGAAATGTAAAACTAAGACACCAGTGTCCTCTCAGTTTAAGAGTTGAACTTTTCAGTTACCGTGCAAGATTTTTTTTTCATGCTGTCATTTGTAATATGTTTGTGAGAATCCTTGGGATTAAAGTTTTGGTTCCAAATGGTTGTTTAACTTGAAAGCCTGTTTTTCCTTGCACACTGAAATCTGTGAGCTTGGTATCAAGTCCAGGTATAACATTCCTATTGGAAGCCATACTTATATTTTCTTGTAAAGTGCTTTTGAATTAGTAAAATACTAGCATAATTGTATAGTTAATTTAAAAAAGTTCTTTGCTTCCAATTTGCTTTTCTTAAATAGCTTTTGGAGCCCAGAAGGACCCTGACAAGCCACCTTAGTCTCGAGTGTTAGGAAGCTTTCCATTTCTAATCTAAATTCTGCCTGTTATAGTCTAAATCCACTTCCTCCTGATCTATTCTCGTATCAGACAGAAAGACCATTCATCCTGCATATAGCAGTCTTTCATGTATTAAAGATTCTAGCCTTCCTTTCTCCACGTTACAAATCGCCAGTTCCTGTCACCTCACTCATAGATCTTATTTTCCAAGCCTTTAAATGAATTCCAATGCACTCCTTCAGGGCTCTGTGGATAATGAAATAGTTATGCAGCTCAGATTCTAATTGGGTAATAAACCTTCAGGGAAGGAAGTACTTTTAAATTTTAAATCAAAGCCCCACATGATCTCGGACTTTTGGAGAGCAAGAGAAGGCAGAGGAGCCCATGGAAAGTTGGTACGAAAAGTTGAGAAGAAACAGGGAAGCACTCTGTGTTATAGTTTAGTGAAGGGTAACTCAGATGTATCACAGAAATACTACAGGATGCAAAATGACAGTCACAGTTAAGATAGCCAGCTGCTGGTCGCTGGCTTCCCACCAACTCGCTGTTGAATGATTGTGTGTTTGATAATAGTAACAGAGACTGAAGGTTTGAGAGTAACTACATGTTCACCGTTCTAAGAAGGCAATAAGACTCCACTGCAGCACTGAACTGATTGTATTTTACTGTAAAAGTTACCAGTTCTCTTCCTTCCTTTTCCAAGTTCTGTAGAAGAATCCTTCTCCCTTGCTATATTCTGCAAAGGGATACATAAAACCTCAGGGTGTGGATGTTTGATGCTTCACATACTGTCTAAACACAGTTAGTACGTGTATAGAGTACGCTTGTCCTGAACATGTATCAACTAACAGATGGATGGATTACAGTGGAATGTGATGAATTACCAGTGCATGCCACCACACATGTAAACACCAATGTATGCCACCACACGTGTAAACACCAGTGCATGCCACCACACGTGTAAACACTGAAAAGATAATACCAACTGACAAAGGCTAGACACAGAGTTCACCTGTTTAAAATGTTCAGCATAGGCAAATCCATAGACACAGGAAATAGATTGTTTCCAGGGCTGGAACAAGTGGTGAGGTTTGTTTATTAGGGACAAGATCTCCGTTTGAGGAATATTCTCTTTGAGGTATTGTGCTTGTTCTTTGGTTCTAATGAAGGTGTTTTGATACTTTGCTTTGTTTGGTTTGGTTTGGGCATTCATTCATTCAGTCAGTCAGTCAGTCATTCACTCATTCATTCATTTACTTATTTTATGAAACAAGGTCTCATTTGTATAGACCAAGCTGGGCTCAAACTCACAGCAATCTTCTAGCCTGGTCCTCCTCAGTTAGGGGTCACAGTAGTGAGTCACTATACACAGTCCAGGGACATTTATTTTGTGAAACAGAACTACATCTTGTGGCAATGATCTAACAGCATAAATGCACTTCATGCCACTCTAGCGTAAATTTTTAAATACTTAAAATTTATTCTGCATCTAATTCACCACAATAATAACAAATGCTATATGCATTTTCCGGCACTGCACCTAATATTGAAAATTTTGGGGAAAATAAATAGGAAACAAAAGGCTGATTTTTCCCCCCAAGGGTTGGTAATAAGTCACTGGAGAATTTATTGCGTGCCTACTGAGAGTACAGCCCTGAGCAGGGGACTGAACACAGAAGCAAACAAGCATAGATATAGTTCTGCCCTCACACAGCCCCCCATTTTCACAGGACATCCAATCTTCTGTTTGTTTTCTCCTGCCAGAGGTGTTTGTGCTTAGATGAAAAGACATAAGGCAGAAATAATAGGCATCATCAATCCACAACACATATACTCACCCATACACACTCACAAACACATACCACACACACACACACATACACACACACCACACACACCACACACCACACACCACACACCACACACATACACACACCATACATACACACACATACCACACACTACACATACACACACACATACACATACCACACACACACACATACCACACACACCACACACCACACACATAAACATACCACACACACACATAGACACACACACCACACACACACATACACACACAAACACATACACACACACACACACACATATCACACACACACACCACACACCACATACATACACACACCACACATACCACACACTGCACACACACACACACACACACACATACCACACACACACACACCACACCCACACACCCCCACACACACACACCCACCACACACACCACACACTCACACACCACACACTCACACACACACATACATACACACACATACATACACACACGTACATACACACTCACACACACATGCACACACACACGTGTGTGCACACACTCGTGCACACACACCACACACACACACACACCACACGCACACACACATACACACACATACCACACACACCACACATGCACACACACATACACACACATACCACACACACCACACATGCACACACATACACACACATACCACACACACCACACATGCACACACACACACACACACCACACACACCACAGACACACACACACCACACACACACACACACACACATACACACACTCCACACACACACACACACCACACACATACACACACACCACACACACACACCACACACACACACACACACAGACACACCACACACACACACCACAGACACACACACACATACCACCACACACACACACACACACACACACACCACACATACCACACACACACACACACCATTGTGCTTGATTCCTGTATTATTGCTCTTTGCCATAAAAACTACTTGGGAGGGTAGGGAACCTAAGGCAGGAGGATCAGAAGTTCTAGACCAGCCTGTGCTACCTATTGAGACACATTTTATTTAGGCACTAACCCACCCAAGGCTGCCAGCTGCTTTCCATAGTCTAGCCCTCCTCCCCTTCTCTTTTACACGTTTTCAGTTATCCAAGGTCAAATGAACACAACCCCAAAATACTGAATGGAAAAACCGTGGGAAAAAAAGTTATTTTAATAAAGCGCCCTCTGTGTTGTACATAGCTTTGGTAACGGCACACTGTAAAGTTGCTCTATCCTCGTGTTAGCTGCTGCTCTCTTGGCGTGTCTAATTAATATGCTAACTTTGCCATGAACTGCAGAGTAGACACTGGTCAGAAGATGGGGAAAGTAAATACCTACAGCAAAATGTACAAGGTAAGTAAAACATGGGGCAGCAGCCTGGGGAAGACTCACTCGAAGGTTCCAGACCAGTCAACCTGTGTTCTATTATGTCATAAAATTAGGTATTGGCTCTGACATCTCGGTATGAACTCTTTGACTTGCTGCATACTTCCTAAGCTACCTACCAATAATATTAGCTTTCCTCTTTATGCTTTTCTTCTCAGCTATAGACTTAAGATGAAAAATGATTAACAATATAACATGGAAATTTAAACCAAGCTATGCACACTGCATCTATTCACATGTAACGTTAAGGTTCTGAGTGGTGAGAAATGAGATTTTTGCATACATAGTGCTATAATCAAGTTCCAATAAAATTTTGATGGAACCAAATTAATCATTAATTTGGCATTTTCCTTTGGCAAATTAGCAAAATCAGATTTTGCATTATCTGTAAACATGTTCGTAAGTAAAGATGGTGGGTCTTTCAAAAATGTAATGTATTCACTATTCTCACACTGACTTTTCAGATATGTATATTTTTAGTTTTATCTTTTTCAGATCTCAGACAAGGATAAATAGAGCAATGTCACCTCTTTGTGAATCTTATGAAATATTCAAGAAGTTTATGTAGAAAGGATTTGGCACACTTAGGAGCCTAGTGGTATTATTTCTGTAACCCTATCCCTTCACCGGTCCAGCAGAAAAATTCTAAGAACTGTACTTGGTTCACACAGTGAACATTAAGAAAAAACTGATTTTAAAAGCATCGAGTCTCGTAAGGAAACACATGCAATAGAAATAAGTGAATATTTTTAAAATTGCCCTTAGCTGGGCATGGCAGCAGAGTAAAGGGCTGGAAAGAAAAAGGTTTTGTAAGCAAATGGACCCAAGAAACAAGCTACAGTAGCCACTCTAATATCTAATAAAACAGACTTTCAACCAAAAGTAATCAAAGTGATGGGGAAGGACACTTCATACTCATCAAAGAAAAAAGTCCACCAGAATGATGTCTCAATTCTAAACATCTATGCCCCAGATGGAAGGGCACCCATATTCATAAAAGAAACATCACTAAAGCATAAATCACACATCAAAGCCCACAAAATAACAGTGGGGGACTTCAGCTCCCACTCTCTCCAATGGATAGGTCATCAAAACAGAAACTAAACAGAGAAATAATGAAACTAACAGATGTTATGAACCAATTGGACCTAACAGATATCTATACAACACTTCCTCCAAACACAAAAGAATACACCTTTTTCTCATCACCCCTCACAATAGCCACAAATAATATGAAATATGTTGGTGTAACTCTAACCAAGCAAGTGAAAGATCTGTATGACAAGAACGTCAAGTCCCTGAAGAAAGAATGGAAGATCTGAGAAGATGGAAAGATCCCCCATACTCATGGATCAGTGGGGGTTGACACAGTGAAAAATGGCCATCTTCACAAAAGCAGTCTACAGATTCAATGCAATTCCCATCAAAACTCCAAAAAAATTTTTTATAGACCTTGAAAGATCAATTCTCAACTTCATATGGAAAAACAAAAATCCCAGGATCCCTAGAAGAGTCCTAAACAATAAAAAGGAAGCACCATCCCTCATCTTAAAGCTGTACTACAGAACAACCATGGTTGTAAAAAACAAAAACAAAAATCCCAGCATGTCATTGATACAGAAAGAGACAGGTTGATCTACTGAGTCAAACTGAAGACCCAGAAATAAACCCATACACCTATGGACACTTGACTTTTGACACAGAAGCCAAAACCATACAATGGAAAAAAGAAAGCAACTTCAATAAATGGTGCTGGGCTAACTGGGTATCTTCACGAAGAAGAATGAAAATAGATCCATATCTATCACCCTGCACCAAACTCAAGTCCAAGTGGATCAAAGACCTCAACATAAAACTGGATACATAAAATCTAATAGGAGAGAAAGAAGGTACTAGGCTTGAATGAATTGGTACAGGAGACAATTACCTGAAGAGAACACCAATGCTCAGGCTCTAAGATCAACAAATGATAAAAGGGACCTCATGAAACTGCAAAGCTTCTGTAAAGCTTTCAATAAGACAAAACATGAGCCTAAAGATTGGGAAAAGATCTTCTAACCCTACATCTGACAGAGGGCTAATATCCAAGATAAAGAACTCAAGAAGTTAAACACCAACAAACCAAAGAAGCCAATTTTAAAATGGGATACACGGCTAAACAGAAAATAATCAACAGAAGAATCTCAAGTGGCCAAGAAGAACTTAAAGAAATGTTTAATGTCCTTAGTCATCAGGGAAGTGCAAATAAAAATGACCCTGAGATTTCATTTTACACCAATCAAAATGGCTAAGATCAGAAACTCAAACTACAGAGGGTGTAGAGCAAGGGGAACACTCCTCCATTGCTGGTAGGATTGAAAGCTGGTACAACCACTCTGGGAATTAATGTAGTGGTTTCTCAGGAAAAAAATGGAAATAGTTCTACCCAGTTAAGACCCAGCTATACCACTGGTGGGCACATACAGAAAAGATGTTCCACCACAACACAAGGACACATACTCTACTATGTTCCTAGCAGCCTTATTCTTAATAGCTAGAAACTGGAAACAACCCAGATGTCCCTCAACTAAAAAAAATGGATACAGAAAATGTGGTTTATATACATATGGAATACTATTTCACTATTTAAAGATAGGCATCATGAATTTTTTTTTTCTTTTTTTGGAGCTGGGGACCGAACCCAGGGCCTTGTGCTTGCTAGGCAAGCGCTCTACCACTGAGCTAAATCCCCAACAGGCATCATGAATTTTGCTGGCAAATGAGTTGAACTACAAAATACCATCCTGAATGAGGTAACCCAGACCGAAAAGGACATGTATGGTATGTACTCACTGGTCAGTGGATATTAACCATGAAGTATAGGATATCATCGATACATTCCACAGACTCAGAGAAGCTAAACTAGAAGGAAGGCCCAAGAGAAGACGCTTGGATCTCACTTAGAAGGGAGAATAAAATAGTCATAGGAAGTACAGAGAGGGAACTGGGAGGTTCAAGATCAGATGTGCGTGAAGACAGGAGAGATGGCCAGAGGACCAGGAGAATAAATGGAAACCTGCAGATAGTGGGGGTAGGGGTGGGGGACATCTCTAAGAAATGCCAGAGACCAGATATAGGGGAAGATTCCAGGAGTCTAAGAGGGTGATTTTACCTGAGACTCCTAGAAGTGGGGATATGGAACCTGAAGAGGCCACCTCCTATAGCCAGTCAGAACCCCCAATGGAGAAATCAGGACACCAACCCACCCACAAAACTTCTAGCCCAAAATTCGTCCTTTATAAAAGAAATGCAGGTACAAAAGTGGAGCAGAGACTGAGGGAATGGCCAACCAGTAACCACCCCAACTCGAGACCCATCCCACGTGCAAGCACCAATCCCTGACGCTATTAATGGTGCTCCGCTATGCTTGCAGACGGGAGCCTGCCATAACGGTCCTCTGAGAGGCTCTCCCCACAGCTGACTGAAACAGATGCAGAGACCCACAGCCAAACAGTAGATGGAGTTTGGAGAGTCTTGTGGAAGAGTTGGGGGGAGAATTAAAGGCCCTTAAGGGAATAGGAATTCCAAAAGAAAAACAACAGAGTCAACTAACATGGTCCCTTGTGTGGGCTCTCAGAGACTGAGCAACCAACCAAAGAGCAAACACAGGTTAGACTGAGGCCCCTGGCACATATGTAGCAGATGTGCAGCTCAGTGCTCATGTGGGCCCCCCAATAACTGGAGCAGGCGCTATCCCTAAAGCTGTCGACTGTCAGTAGAATCTGTTCAGCTAACTGGGCTGCCTCGTCTGGCCTCAGAGGGAGACAAAGTGCCTAACCTGAAATGATTTGATGGACCAGGGTTGGGGGATACCAGGGGGCCCCACCCACTCAGGGGAGAAGGGGGAGGGGAGGAGGCATGGGATTGTATGAGGGGACGCTGGGGGAGGGGCAGCCATAGGGGTGTAAAATGAATAAAAACAAATGTTTTCAAAAGTAAATAAATGCAATAAAACATAAATTGAAAACCTCCTTTTTCTGGAAAAAAAAAAGCATACACGAAACCCAAATAGATCCCACTGAAATACTCAAAATAAGAAGTCACACGTGAAGAAAACACTGTGAAAGAATCCACTGTATAGCCTGACTCGAAATAATTCACTCACGGTGACCTCGGGAGCAACACTGCAGACCTGGAAAGGAGAGTTCTGAAGTATTAGTTATGATTCAACAACTATCACAAAGGAGGCGGTATCATCGCTGTTCACAGATTCCACATTGGCTACCTGAAGAACAAAAGCCAGGCCAGCAAGCAAGCGATGGGAGCGCCTTGAACGTCACACTGTTCCTCAACTGAGTATTCAGAATCACTCACTTTGAATTTTCCTAGACTCATAGAGGGAGGCATGTTTGTCATTGAAACAAAAACTACAAACCACTCCAGGAAAGCATACCCAGAAAGCATCCCTTGAGGGGAAAAAAAAGGTTTGCAACCCCACTGCAGACATTAATGGGGACTAGAAAAATTACTTTCATTTTTGGCCAGAAAGGATCAATTTAAAGGTATTATTTTTCCTCAAATTAATCTATAAATTCAATACTATAAGAATAAATAGTCCTATTCCAGTTAAACAAAAGGAAGTGAAATATTTCCTAATTATTCAAATGCATTAAAAGTACAGTAATAAAATCACAGCATTCAGCTCAGAAATAGAAAGCCAGAATTAGGAATATAAAATAGGCCCAACCATGCAAGTCTGATATCTTATAAGAACAGTGCTTTAAATCAGCAGAGGGGAAGACAGACTAGTCAAAGAAGCAGACTGTAAAATAATCTAGCTGTTTGGAAAATAATTAAATAGAATTCATCTTGTATCCCGCTCCAAAATAAATTCTGGAAACATGATAAACTTACGTATAAGGCAAGAAATTAAGCTCACAAAGGAAGCACTATAAATATCTCTCATAAACTGGGTTTCTCAGTATCACAGGAAACCCAGGAGAAATTAGAGACATACATGTTCATGTAGATATTTGAAAGCTATCGACCAAAAACAGGATGGAGAGAGCAAATGCAATAGTAAAACTGCACAGGCAGCATACATAGCACATGCAAGACAATTTGACTATAGATATTATATATTAAAATTAGTGTTATTTTAAAATATGTATGCTTTAATGGGAAAATCATAAAAGAAAGACTATAAGCTTACAATGCATATAAAGCAAAAGCAATAAGCCAAGTATGCTCATGCAAATCTGTAAGCCTAACTACTTAGAAGGCTGAGGCGGGAGACTGCTTGTGTGGGTATGTGACACCTTATCTCAAAAATTAAATATTTTAAAGGCTAGAGGGCAGTTCAGTGCTTGAATGTTTAGCTAGCATGCATGAGGGCCTGGGTTTAATCACAAACACACACACACACACACCCACATACACATACACACATATACACACACATACACACACATATACATGCACACACACGCATACAGACACACACATGCACACATACGCACACACACAACATCAATGGTACACGACTGGATCTTCCTTAAGCAGTCATTATTCTTGATGGTTTCATCTCCTAAGGTGACTGTGAGAATACATTTGCCAAGGCTCGGCTATGCCAAAGCAATGTGCACACCTGAACTCGTCAGGGATGAAGGAGCACACCTGTGCTTGGGACACTGAGGCAGCAAGATCTTAAATTCAAAACCAAAGTGAGCTACATGGAGAACTCCCTGTCCACGTGAGCTATGTGGCTAGACCCTGTCTCAAAAAGACAAATGAGTGGCCAGCAAGAGGGCTCAGTGGATACAGGGGCTTGACAACATGAGTTCCACCAGCAGCAGCCATAGAAGGCTGTACCTCTAACACAGCAATAAAGGGGACGGAGACAGGGCAATCGCCCTGAAGCTCATGAGGCAGCTAGCCTGGAGTACGCAATAAGGCAAGACCAGGAGAGAGCTTGCCTCAACCAAGTGGGAAGTGAGAGCCAATTCCTGATTGTTCTTGGACCTCCAAACATGTGCTGCGGCTGGGCACACTCATGCACACGCACATGCACACACACGTGCACATGTTTAAGAAAACAAATTTTAGATAAAGATAGAAACAGCTACACTTGATCCACAATCCCATGTGTGCATAAACAATGAGAAGAAAGGGAAGAAACCAGACCAAAGACAAGAAATGGGGAGGAGGAGGATAGAGGGGAAGAGGTAGAGAGGGGGAGAAGAGATAGAGAGAAGAGAGAGAAAGGAGAAGAAAGAGGGAGAGAAGAAGCTGAAGTGGGAGAGGCGAAAGAACAGAGGGAAGAAGCAGAGAAAAACTACCACAGGGAAACTTAAAATAAACCCAAGGAGAATGCACACAAACTGTTAATGGCAGGTCCTTCTGGAGAGTGAGACTATGGGTGAGTTCTGTCTTATTAAATATTTGCGTAGCATTTAATTATTTACAACAATTACATATTGCTTGGGAATAAATATTTCAAGATGAAGTAAAGATGTGAGCAAGCTTGGGAAGACAGCGTCTTTCCACCTTGGCTTCTCCCCTGCTTTGTCTCTTCCCCGCTGTCCTCCTGAGCTCTTACAAAAGAGATTTATAAATCTCTTTTTTCCATCCCGGATGTGGATTTCACCCCTTCCGTTCACTGACCGCAAAGACCAGAGAGAGCAGAGTGGTCCCCTTACCAAAGCTTTACCCTAACCCTCCCACGATCCACCTCCCTGAAGTGCTTGGATTGTTGGTTTTCGGAGCCATTAGGCAGAAAATGTTGAAAAGCTTTTGCTGAGTTATACAAATAATATGAAAGGAATGGAAATAATCGTGCTTTGCCGAGTCAGCAATCTAATAATCCTGTTGGGGAGGCAACGGAGGGCTATTTATATCGAGGTAGCTTTTCGGAAGCCAGGAATGCTCTTGGACAAGCTTAGCTCTTATTAATGCTATGAAATCTCTTCAGCAGAAGGCCTAGGAGCCGCTCAGCGGAGTGAGGAGTGTTTCACCTTTTGAACTCGATTTCTTTCAGTCTTTCCTCATACTGGTCCAGCAGTGTATAAACCGTATACTGGCTTCTATATGACAGAAACATACTCAATAAATTTACATATATCCATCCGCACGTTTGTGTTTCCACAGTATAGACAATGATAAACAAAAGAACCTTTAAGAATCAAGGCTTTCACGATCGATACGTTCTTTCTAAGATAAGATCGAAGCTCCCATAGGAGGTTTCTTACCATCAAAGCACAGGAATGGTTGACATAAGCAGATGTGAATACTCTCTTCTCTGGATTGCCGCTAATTTAAGGGTTTTGTGCTGGGATGGAGACATTCACTCCTTAGACACTGGCATCCTTTAATAGGAAGTACAACGGTCTGCTCCTTGTGCTCTCTCGTAACAGATGGGTAATCACACCCAGCAGCCCTGTGCTTTGTCCTTTAATGAACTTACATACAAATTGTCTTTGCTTCTGTAGTCTTGGTCGCCAAGAAAGGGTCTCCTCCTCTTAAGAAGTTCAAATCTACATTGGATTTGTGTGCGCATGTGCAGATTTTATACATAGATGGATGGATGGATGGATGGATGGATAAACGGACAGATGGGTGGACGGGTGGATGGATGAGTGGGTGGATGGGTGGGTAGGTGGATGGATAGATAGATAGATAGATAGATAGATAGATAGATAGATAGATAGATAGATAGATAGATAGATAGATAGATAGACAGGCAGGCAGGCAGGCAGGCAGGCAGGCAGGCAGGCAGGCAGGCAGGCAGGCAGGCAGGCAGGCAGGCAGGCAAACAGACAGATACCAGAGTCTGATCAGCATCAAACCATACAATGGTGGTTGTGTGAAGTTTTTATAAAATGTGAGCAAAGTCTACCACTGCCAACATTAAGAAGACCTGGCAATCAGTCTTCAAGGGTTAAAATTCTTGTGTAAATTCTAAAGTCCTAAAGCAAACCTCAGCTGTCAGAGAAAGAGCACGCTTAAGAAGGCAATGACCTCATAAGGCATTATTCATTTTGTTTAACCCAGTCAGGACACTGGACTGTGGGAGAGGTTCCCCAAGCTCACAAACAAGCAGATCTGCCTGTGATCCGCATGGCAGCTGTGTAATGTTACGAGCTGGGTGCTGAGTGCCTGTTTTAGACAGAAACATTTAATTACTGGCACGGCACTCTCTAGAGGTCTCTGCTGCTGTAGGGATCACATGACCATGTTATAATTCAGCGGTGTCTCAGGATGGTGTGTCCTTCCTCCTGAGACGCAAACCCTGCTGCTGGCCCTCCCTGAGCAGATTTTTATTTTCAATCACTGAGCTTTGACGATTATCTGTCCCAACTCTGTAATCCAAATTCTCTTGACTGAGACATATGCTGACACATATTTTTACGTATTAATTGTCATATAACATTCAGAAGACCTTTCTGATGTCATCACTATGATCAGATGAGATTTACTGAGGATTTAGTATAATTAATACCAGTTCAAGTCTAGAATAAAGTTCATAACATTGTGTGTGTGTGTGTGTGTGTGTAAAGATACAAGCAGATAAAAAATTTACTGCTGAGTTCATTTCTACTAGCTTGTCATTCTGTATACATTCTTCAAGTTCTTTCTACAGTCAACTTCTAAAATGCTCTTTTAGTGAAGTGAGTGACCATTACAGTTTAATTTGTTTTTAAGGGGAAAGGAAAGTGGGGGTAAAAATATGAATCCATCTTTATCTACTAATAAATGGGTGCACATATTCAGAGAATGAAACTGTCTCCTATCTCAGTAAAAGAACAAGGCACTTAGTGTGCTGTGTTCACAGGGAGTGTAACATCAGAATACGTGTTGATGAGAGATGGTTCTCACCTAATTAGACAGTTGGCTTAGTGTGTGTGTTATTTTCTCTTGCCTCATTCAGACCCATTAGCCCTCCTCTCTCTCCTGCTCTTTCCCAACCGACTTCTGAGCATCGAGATTTCTGATAAGTTTCAGCCAATGTGGAAACTCAACCCCTAAACAAAGGAGAAGAGAGTGAGGGCAGAGTATCACTCAGGTTCCTCCCTCTGGGGGTTCACATGTGGCTGCTTATACTACTCTAGAGAGAGTCCCTGGTTCTCTAAAGCTGTGTGCCTGCTCTGCACCCCCTGACTTCTAAGTGTTCTCTTCCCCTTGTTCCATTCAGTCCAAGAGCAGTAGTAGCCCCTGTCCTCTTGGCTCTGGGTTCTTCATTGCTATGGTTCCCCTTCATACTACTCACAAGTTGTAATTCCTGCAGCACCGCACTTTCTAATTTGTATAAATAATGACCATAAACTATTGCCTGAAACAAATAAGAGCACATGGAATTAATAATGAATTTCAGTGTGGGTTTTTTGACATAATGGGTAAGTCACACGTATATTTTAAGTACAGATATTTATATTTATATGTATGTATACATATAAATGTATATGTATACATATTTAAAGTTTTTCACATATAGAATACATGCAAGGCTAAAATATGGCTGTTCGGGGCTAGAGGGATGGCTCAGTGGTTAAGAGCACTGGCCACTCTTACTGAGGTCCTGAGTTCAATTCCCAGCAACCACATGGTGGTACACACAGGTGTACATGAAGATAGAGCTCACATACATAAAATAAATAAATCTTTTAAAAATATAGAGATGGCTGTTGATTGGTTACTTTTCTCATTGCAGCAATAGAATACCCGGGAAAAGCAACTTGAAAGATGCGGGTCTGGGGCTCAGGGTTTGAAGACAGAGCCCATCATGGCAGGCACAGCATGGTGGCAGGAAGCAGAGAAGAATGTTCCTGTTCAGCTTCCTTTCTCCTTCTTAGTCAGTCCAGAACGCTAGCCCATGAAATAGTGCCAGCCACATTTAGAATCATCTTCTCCACCTTGATTAACCCAGTCCTTCACAGACAAGCCTAGAGGCTTATCTCCTGGGTGATTGCAGATGCCGTGAAGCTGACAAGATTATCTAACAATCAGAAAGGCAAGACAATGCACGTGTAGTGCGAGTTCACGGTCTCGAAAGGAAGAAAGCATGCTACATAGGTTAAACCATTCTGAACTTGATGCTCTGAGGGCAAGACCGAGTTTGCTGGGCTAGGAGCTGCAGCCATTCAGTGCGTGTGCTGAAAGCCGTCAGAAGGGCCAGAGCTGGTGAGCTTAGCAGGCGATTGCTAGCTCACAGCAGCCATTCCTGATGTGTGTGCTCTCGAGATGCCAGTGTCAGGGCGCTCCAAAGCGAGGGCCGAGAACTTTGGGGCATGAAGAGAAACATGATTTCATCTCTTCTTTTGTGTTAACATCCAATTAGCCTAAAGGGAGAAAATACAATTAAGGGGGGCTGGAGAGATGGCTCAGGGGTTAAGAGCACTGACTGCTCTTCCAGAGGTCCTGAGTTCAATTCCCAGCAACCACATGGTGGCTCACAACCATCTGTAAAGAGATCTGATGCCCTCTTCTGGTGTGTCTGAAGACAGCCACAGTGTCACAGACTCACATACATAAAATAAATAAATCTTTAAAAAGAAATACAACTATGAAAGAACCAGTTCTCTAAGAAATAAAGAAGAGTAAGTGCTCTATCCCTTTTGGTCATAGACTCGGTCCCGTGGCTAGAGCCCAGCATTGCTGTCTTTAATGTGCATGTATTACTCATAGAACTCCAGTGTTGTTGGGGTTTTTTTTTTTTTTTAAAAAAAAGCAGAAATGGAGTTTGTGTCATTAATATTACTTCAAAAATATGTATGCTTTTTAAGAAGTTAAAGCATGTATGAAAAACTCCACAACATTTTAGTGTGCTTTCACACTGGTGTGTGTGTGTGTGTGTGTGTGTGTGTGTGTGTGTGTGTGTGTGTGTGTGTGTGGATGAGCGTGGCACCTATGGAGGACAGAGGTCACTGTGGGACATTTTCTCCACTGTTCTCTGATTTACCTTTTGAGGTACGATCTCTCACTGAACCTGAAGCTCACCAGTGCAGCTAGCCTAGCTGGTCAGTGAGCTCCACGAATTCTCCTAACCATGCCCTGCCTCCAGCACTAGAAGTACAGTTACAGCACCAGGCCCAGATTCCCCACAGATGCTGGAAATTAAAGTCGGTTCCTCAGGATTGTGCACAAGCATTTCTCACATCCTCAGCCTCTTCTCCATTTCCAAACCTTGGGCATCGATTTGAAATCCTTAAGGATGACTAGACGTCAATTGTTTGTGCCAAACTTATAGCACATGGAATACATTGCATGCAAGACTTTCCAAAACTGGATTAAGGTTGAGTAATTCTATCAAAAAATTATCTTTAATTTTATTACCTCTTATTTCATAAAATGTTATTTGTAATCTGACACTAAATGTTCTCACACCTGTCTGTACTGGGGAGATAGCTAAGTCAGTAAAAATGCATACTTGGCAGGCATGAGTTAGGTCCCTAGCACCCATGTAAACAAAAGCTTGGCATGGTTGTATACACTTACAGCCCTAGTGCTGAGAGAGGGATTTGTGAACCCCTTACGCTTTCTAGCCTACTTGGAAAGCTACAGGCCTATGAGAAAACTTGTCTCCAAATTCAAAAAAGTAGATAGGACTGACTCTCAATGTCCTCAGCTCTATCCCCAGCACACAGTCCCTTGCCCACGCATGCACGCGCACGTGCGCGCGCGCACACACACAGGCGCGCGCACACACACACACACACACACACACACACACACACACACACACTCTCCCGCACCCACTACAGTGCCGATTATCCCAGCACTCGGCAGCCTTAGTGCTCTAGAATGATTCCAATGCCACAGCAGTCTCAGTCTGTCAGTGCTAAAGGCTTGGTTGATTTTTGCAGGACCACTTCTCTACAGTCTACTTTGAAAAGTTGAAGGAGCCGGGTTCAGATGCCAGCAAAGGATGATACCACAGAGGCAGCCATGATGGCAAATGGCATCAAGAGCAAAAGAGCAGGGTAGGAGAGCCCACCAACAAGGTGCAAAAGCAAGGAGGCAAAAGACAAATGATCTCCTCTTGGCCTCCTGACATATCTAGGTCAGCACCGGAAGCTGCCCTCACAATACACTCGGTCTTCCCAAGTCAATTAACCTAATCAAGAAAATGTCCCCATGGGTGTGCTCAGAGGCTTGCCTCTTAGTTGAGTCTAGTTCAAGTCAAGTTGACAAGATTAACCGTTCTAACAGGCTTTCCCTGACTGAATTTGTTTGGATGACAATGGGCCCCTTAGATTTATGTTTGAGTGCTTGGGCTCCAGTTTGGTGGCTATATGGGCAAGACTAGGAAGTGTGGTCTTGGGGAAGGACACTGAGGAAGGACTTTAATATCTCTCTCCTCTCTCACCTCTCACCTCCCCCCCCTCCCTCCCCCTCCCCCTCCTCCCTCTCCCCTCTCTTTTCTTTCTTACTCATGTGAGTTCTCAGTTGTTCCCGTTATGGTGCCTTCACTCACATCATGGAGTCTAACCCTCTGTAACTGTAAGACCAATTTAAATGCTTTCTTTTTGTTTGTTTGCTTGCTTTTTTTGAGACAGAATTTTGCTATGTAGCTCTGGCTATCCTGAATTCACTATATAGAGCAAGCTGTCCTGAAACTCAGAGATTTACCCGCCCCGCCCCCCGCCCGCCCGCCCCCCTGCCCCCCCTGCCTGCCCTGCCCCCCTGCCTCTGCCCCCGCCTCCGCCTCCCCCTCCCTCAAGTTCTGAGATTTTAAAGTGTCTTCTATTATGCCTAGCTTGCTTTCTTTTATATGTTACCTTTTCCCACAACAATAGAAAAGTAACCAAGACAGAAATGGTACCAGGAGGAAGTAGACCATTACTGCTACAGTCCCAACCATGTGTTTGTTTTTTTTTTTTTCTGAACTATGGAAGACTTTGGGTGAACAGCATGGTTAGTAGACCATCCTACAATGACAATAGGACTGAGAGCAGTGCGGACTATGGAGGTCTAGCTCAACCTGCTCAAGAGGCCTCAGAAGGGAACGATATTACCCAGTGGGCTAGAGACCATTCTTGTGTTATTTAGGCAAAGAGTGTGACTGCTTTCAGGCCTTGTCCTGACCATTTACCTGAGGCTAAATTTAAAACGATGCACTATTTATTCAGCAGAAGCTATTTCAAGACAGCCTAACATGACTCTATGATTAGTAGCCACCTTTATAGACAGCTACAAAGAAAAAGAAGCTAAGTGGAACAAAAAGGAATCCAAAATGCACGGTTTGAAAGGAAAAGCACCGGGAACTTTAGTGTTTAAGCCAAAGTTTGCGATGAAAGAGATAAGGTGACTGGGGATAAGGCATGATTTCCTCTTACTGAGCAGGCCTTGAGTCAAATTAGAGAGTTGTTGGTTACAACAAGGTCTGTGGGCCACTACTGCACCTTCAGGGTTATGGCGCCATGCTGGCTATTGCGGTGGTTCCCAGGCGTCCCTGTCTGATAGGACGCTTGGTTACTTCTCGCTTTGGAAACTGGCATAGCATCTGCTGGTACCATGAAAGTCCACGAGGAGAAGGCTTTCAAACAAGTTCCAGCTCAGGGGCTTCAGGACCCTATGAAGCACAATAAGTACTTACCTTCCACTTCTGCACATTTTTATTGACTTAATCCCACCCTTATCCAGAGGCTCATCCTCACTGTATCACCTAGGCATGGTTCCTTGGAGAAGCAGTAAGCGTGCCCACTTTTCTAGCACCTATAAAATAGTTAATGCTATGTAAGCAAGCCCTTCAGAAGCAGGATTCACAACTGAAAGGATTTAAGATGCATGCCAACCTGTCTGAAATAATCACTTTCACATTTATAAGCCCTAAACACTACATTGGTTTTATGTATAAATGGTTTATGTATCAATGGGCTTTTATCCTCAAAAATAATTTTAAAAACTGAGCACATGAATGTGACCAATATAAAAGAACAGAATGAAAGTCTAAAGGCCTCTTCACCACCACTCCCTGCTCTCTGCCCCGATTGAGGGTTTGTTTATGAATTGTCAATTCCCTAAATATGAGCTGGGGGTGAGGGGCGCTGATGCTGTGTGTGTGTGTTGTTACTATGTGCTTCAATTCCTGTATAAAACACTTGGAAACCCAAAGAAGTAAGTGGACCTACCTTTTCTTCGGGGCGGGGATGATAGTGGTGATGGTGGTTGTGGCAACGGCAGAGGCGGCAGCAGCAACAATGGTGGCAGTGGTGGCCATGATGGTTATGGTGGTTGTGACCCATTATATTGTATCTATAAGATGGTTCACTGTTAGCCATTCTCCTGCTGAGGATAACTGAGGCTCCCGGTGGTTGGTAGCCACCCTTTTCAGATACTGTTGCAGTATTCGTTATACCTTTCTGTTGCATGGGAAGCCATAAGCAACTGAAGAAAGTTGTTGCTGCAGGAGTACAGAGCAGAAATGTTGAGAGACCCTGTTCATTACCCCTTCCCCCCAAAACTAGGGGATTCTGGTGTCTGAGGAGTCAGTTTGCCTTGATGTGGTTTGAGAAGGACCCTGCAGTGGGGTTAGGAACGCCCACTGCCATGGCAAGACCGAGCACAGTCGTGAGAATCACTGGAAAGGCTAACAGTGCTCCACCTGGTATAGGGCTGAGACTCCAAAAGCATCAGCAAGAAAAGTATCCCCTGCACCGAGCAGCAGTGGGTGCTTCCCACAGGGAGCCCGAAGAAGACCCTGTCCCAGAGGTCTGTGGAGGAGGGGCTTCAGAAAAGCTGGTGTGCAGAAATGGTATGCTGGCTCAGTGAAGTTAGACTCTTCTGGATGTTTCTCCTCCTTAGTTTCTCCTACCCTCACCTTACAGGAGCCTTAAACGACCGCGAGTAAAAAGCATGACGACATAGAAAACTTGGGAGGAATGGCACAAAAGTAAACTACTCTCCCAGTCTCTGTTTCGGTTTTCCTCCAAAGACTAAGTCATGGGGCGCTAGGAAGGTGAGAATCCAAAAAAACAAAACAAAACTGTTGTCTGGTAAGAGATGGAGGTTGCTGTGTAGATCGAACTAAAAACCTCTAACATATGAAAGGGGGTGGTCTCCAGATCAGGAAAATTATTATAAAAAGTACATCATCTTCCCAAAACAGCATCCCATCATAAAGAAGGGTGCGAGACAGGGCTCCAGAACCGGAACAACACATGAAGTAAAATTCCTCCTTGACTGCATCCCACCCAGAAACCAGTTACATAGTAACAGTTCTAAATCCAGCAAAGAAAAGCTGAGCCTCTGGCCCTCCTGGGGGAAGCGAATCACATGACAAAGAAAGCCTGCCCCCATGAGTCCCTCTGTCTTTACAACCTGCTCACAATGGAGTAAGATTGCCCCAAAAAGCAGCTGGTGATGACAACGATGATGTTTGCCTGGTCTCAAGCGCCTACTCTGTGTTCAGATGATGTTTGCCTAGACCCAAGAGCCTACTCTGTGCTCAGAGTTCCCCACCTATTTCTCATTGAATTCTGTCTAGAAACCTGAATGTTGGGTCCTAGCATTATCCCTTGCTAGGAATCATTCTCACATCTTCCTGCCTTTCCATCCTGGGAAGCCTTGCATCCTTAGAGAGCCAAAGAGAAAACTAATGCTGGCTGTCTCCTTATCCCTCCAATTTTCTTCAGCGGGATTTTATAGGCAGTCTCGGGACAAAAAAAAAACGCCCGCTTTTCATGTCAGAAACAGGTAGTTGCAAAATCACAGAATGCAGTAGATTTTACTCGCTATCCATTCCTAGCTCAGAATGACTTGATTCATACCAATAGTTCTAGGCTGTTTTAAAAATACTCATTTTCTCTATTTAAAGCTGTCAGGCACCAACTCTTGGGTTGTAGAGTGGTGTAAAATGAACCACCACGCACATTTACACCTCCTGGGATAAAAGTGTACAGCTGTAAAATGTGGGTGATTTACTGTGTCACAGTTAACCTTATAGTTAGCATTACCGCCTTCCTCCTGAGCACTACATTAAGATTAGGGCATAACGCTCAGGGCCAGCCAGTCACAAAGAAACATATTTCTAAAAGAATTCACTGGAGTGTAAAAAGAAAAACAGACTAACAAGTATCCAAATTGCATAGGTCATGGGGCAAGGAGAGAGACAGGGAGGGCCAGTTTAATTTCTTGGGGCAGCATAGAATAAGGTATCTATAAACCTTGGCTAGATTGGTGTTGAAGCTCCTAGACATAGCTTTGGTCACTGCCTCAGCCTTTAAGGCAAGATCATGACCCGCTGTTTCAGTAAAGAAATATAAAATGTTTTCAATTTCAGAGGCCATGTTCTAATTAAGAAATCCTATGACATGGCCATGTGAGTTACCTTTCAGGAATAAATTTTACCATCAAGTGCATGTCCCTTCCATCATTCTTGAGGGCTGATTTAGTTTCCACTGAGGGAGGTCCTGAAATCAACACTCTTTTATCTTTTGCTCTGTTAAGATTTGTTTCATAAGCTCATAGCTTGTGGATATGATGCCATACCTTTTCTGTCACGGAGTTGGTTTTCTGAATTGACAACCAGAAAATAGAGAAATAGGAAAGGTTGTGGAAGAAGTAATATTGTAGAAGTAATTGTAGAAGCAATGCTTGTGTTTTTAAAATACTTTTAACTTGTTACAGTTTGAGTTTATTATCCCTTTTCTTTATCAATTTTAATGATCATTGAAAGAAGATCCTGAGATCTGTCTTAAGCACAGAAGGTAAAAGGAAATGAATTAATGAATTACTGTACCTGAGTCCTCAGACAGAGTCATGGCAAAGGGACTTATGTATACACACGTGTGTGTGTGTGTGTGTGTGTGTGTGTGTGTGCATGCACACATGCTCTCTCTCTCTCTCTCTCACACACACACACACACACACACACACACACACACACACACACAAAGTAGCATCTTCAAATATCCAAGCATTGCAGACTTGATTGGAAAAGAAGCTATTCAAAGCAGAGCCCTACAGTTACAGGGCATTCTTGGCCACGTTGGGGTCATATGGGAAGGGAACACCACAGCGGTGATGGATGCGCAGAACTGCTCAAGCCCAGGCCATGTCAGCACACACAGGACTAGCACTGAAGGAGGGGTGACCAGACTACTCCGCCCAACCAAAAACTTTTAAGAAGAGTACAGCATTTATTCTTTTTTTGGCTCTATAATACTATCAAGCCCCCCTAAAAGTAAATTGTTAAGCTAAAAAGAAAAAGTCAGAGTATAGAATTAAAACAGAAAAGGGAAACAGCAGCTAAGAAAACTGCACAAGAAAATTTCCTATAAAATGGCTTTAAAGCGTAAGAATCCTAGGGCTGGAGACTTGAGAGCGCTGGCAGGGTTGGAGTCCAGCCCTGCGGTTAGGAGCACTGGCTGCCCCCCCCAGCACCCAGGTTTGATTCCCAGCACCCACAGGACAGCTTGCAGTTGTCTAGAGTTCTAGGAGATCAAATGCCCTCTTCTGACCTCTGAGGGCACCAGTCATGTACGTGGTAAACAGACAAACATGTAGACAACACACACACACACACACACACACACACACACACACACACACACACAGAGCTATACATATATATATGATAATTACATATGAGAATTAAATTTTTTAAACTTAAAAACAAACCTCTGATACATAAGCTTTCGGCTGGGAGAAGGGGACCTGTTCACTTGGCTCACACTTAGATATTACGATTTGGAATATCTCTTTGACACAAGAACATAACAGTCATAGAAACTTGAAAAGAACACTGTCAATTCGTAAAGTAATGACTGCTTCTTCCAAAGGGATCTCAGGCGCAACAAGGAGCACAGGGCTGCACGGAGTCATTCTTCAGGTCGTAAAAACAATTCTGCTTTAGGAAAATGAGTGACACGGGAAACAGGAGCCTGTTCGATTTCTGAAGTCATAAACGCTTATGGTTTATATGGGAGAATTTATGTTAGCCTGGATTATTCACTCTTGAACTTTAAGGAATGCGCTATTAGCTAAATTTGGGTCCTTTTTCCTTCATCGTATTTTTTTTAATGTCACACTTGCATCTGTGTCCACATCCTTGTCGTGGACTGAAATAACACACGCTAGCAATTACGTCTTCCTCGCTTATGTATTTCTTCTCTTCTGTGGCTTAATTCTTCTGATCTTCGTCGTGAAAGCCTAGCAAATCAGATTTATGTTCGGGGAACTGTAACAAGAATTTGGGAGTGTTTATAATCAACCTCACATGTTTTGTTTGCTTACACTAATAAAGATGGGAGAGAGTTTCAAGAGATCACGTGGGGATTTTAGAAATGAAATTTTTACCAGCTGATGTCTTCTCTGATGTTCCAGAAGGGCAGATTACCTGAGCAAATGGGCCGTTTATTTAGGGCCCTGGAGTTCACAAGTAAGACTGAACCCACTTCTGAGTAAGACAAGACATTGTTTACAGATGGAAGGCGTTCTGATGCCCCCCTTGTGAGGACCAGAAAGCACGAAGCAGACACCAAAGAACACTTTCAACAATTCAGGCTTCAAAAGAGAGAGGTAACAGTAAATTTCATCCGCTTAAAAAACTCTATAAAACAGATGAAATTGGTCATTAGTATTTCCTAAATGTGTTGGTGACACAACAGAAAATACAGGATAGAGTATGGCAAATGTCTGCTCTCTGCTCTCTCTTTCTCTCCCTCTCCCTCTCCCTCTCCTCTGCTCAATCTCTCCTCTCTCCTCTCTGCTCTCTCTCTCCTCTCCCCCTCTTTCTCTCCACTCAATCTCTGCTCTCTTTCATCTCTGCTCTCTCTTTCTCTTTCCTCTCTCTGCTCTCTCTCTCTCCCTTTCTCCCCACCCCTCTGTCTTTACTCACTGCTTTCTTCCCTCTCTCTGCTCTCTCTGCTCTCTCTTCTCTCTCTTCTCTCTCTTCTCTCTCTTCTCTCTGCTCTCTCTGCTCTCTCTTCTCTCTCTTCTCTCTTCTCTCTCTTCTCTCTCTTCTCTCTGCTCTCTCTTCTCTCTCTTCTCTCTGCTCTCTCTGCTCTCTCTTCTCTCTGCTCTCTCTGCTCTCTCTTCTCCCTCTGATGGATTTCCCAAAGCATGACTCTGTTTAGTCAGAGACCATATTTTTACTTGGCGTTGCAAATGCTATTTGCTTTGAAGAAAGTGAACAAATCACAACCACTCAGTCCAGCCCCTGCTGCTAACATGACTGTATGCAAGATGTATAAAATAATTGATTGCTAGTCCAATTATAGGACTTTTCATGAAGCCCTGGAAATCAATAACCTCCTTGTTGCACTAAGGTACTTCTGACAGATGGATTGACTCCTGTCAAACCCATTAAATGAACATTATCATAGCAGCACATAGACAGTGGTTGCTGAAGAATCAGTAAATCATGGTAGGGAACAATGAGATAGATGTAGGAAGCAGGTAATGAGATAATGAGACTGGCTCACAAATGGATGGCCTGTGGCAGAAGTTTCCGTGACTATATTAGAGTCACCTAGAAGACAGATTCAAAAGAACTGCTGACCGTAGTCCAAGGGCTTCTAATTTAGTACATGTAAGGTTGCATTTGTTAGTTTCCCAGTGGTCCTGATGTTGTTGCTATAGTAACCCCTGTTTAAAACAAAACAAAACAAAACAACCCACCTGACAGGTAAGGGCTTTCTGAACAACTCTGGTAGTTCAGAGAATGAGACAACCAATAATGACTTCACAAAGCTAAAGCGAAGGACACTATAAACCAAGCGAAGAGGCAGCCTACAAAATTGGGTGAAGGGTCTTTGCCAGCTATATATCCGACAGAGGACTAGTGTCTAAAATACACAAATAACTCATAAAACTAAACACCAAGAAAACAAGCAATCCAATTAAAAATTGGCTATGAAACTGAACAGAGCATTCTCAAATAAAAAGAAGATGAAAAAATATAAATAGCTAAGAAATATTTTTTAAGCTATTCCACATTCTTTATAATCAGAGAAATGCAAATGAAACTACTCTGCGGTTTCGTCTTACCCCAGCCTACGCTGGGGAACACGTCATTGTTGGCAAGAGTGTGAGCTATGGGATCTGTATGGAGGGTCCTCATGAGCTCAGTAGGTCTCCAATAGGTTCCAGCCTGCTGCTCCTGGGCATATACCCAAAAGACTCGGAAACATTACTCAGTCATGCTCCCATGCTCACGGCTGTTCTATGAGCAATACCCAGGAAACAGAAACAACCTTCGATGCTTATCTACTGGTGAATGGGCAATGAAAGCACAGTGCATGCATGCAATGGAATTTTACTCCGGTGTACAGAAAAATGAAATCTGCAAGCAAACGAATGCATCTGAAAATAATCATTCTGAATAAACCAAAACTCAGAAAAACAAATATCACCTTTTAGATTACCTAGGGAAGTCAGGGAACTAGACAGGGATCATGGGAGGAGGGGGAAGAGCCTGAGAGATGAGTAACAGGGGGAATGGTTAAGTGGGGTGGGGAATGGGAGGACAGCATAGAGGAAAGGGTACTGGGAGGGACCACCTATATTAAAGACCTTTGAAAAGACCTTTGTAGATACTTCCTAAAAATGTCTACACGTATATATGAAATTACTATATTCAGGTGGATGGTGCCTCCTCTTCCAAACACCATACTCTATCAAACAAAAAGCCCACTGTCATGTGTGCATTATCTCTTTAGAGTTGATAGTCATAGGGTCCCTATACCCTCCTGAAATAATACAGGCTGTTGTCATTCCTTTGGTTAACTTCCAGAACATGATGGTGATAGTAAGACCCTATTGCTGAAGACACCATACACTTGAGTCACAGGTCATGGGGAAATCAAACTGGAACTAACAACTAAGTTTCATTACCGTAATGTCAGGCGTGATATACAACAGGCTGCTGAGGGAGAAATGTCATCAACAGTCTCACCCAGCTATAGGCTCTGCAAGCTACCATATCAACTGGCCCTGGCAAAATATGCCCATTGGTACAGTAGTGGCATGGGTATTCTAGGACTAATAAACTGCCTTCTGATTGGATTTGAGATCCAGTCCACAAGTTGGAATTGGTGCCTGATACTGGTAACTGGACCAACATCTTATGACTAGACAATCTTAGGTCCTAGAGAAGAATCTATGACTATTGTCCAACTAAATGAATGTAATGTCAAACTGCCTCTGAATACTGCCTTGTATACCTTAGGACAACTCTCAACCTTCCTTGAAGAAGCTTCTTCTAGCAGTAGACACTGGTGAATGAATGGACTCACAACAGCTTTATGTGCAGAGAACAGGAGTGAAGGGGAAGCTTCTGGTCACGTCATGTGATGTAGACTCACATGGCACTTTGCTGAGGCGAGACCTGTGGGAAGATACACAATGTTTGGAGGGGGTAAAGTAGGACTCAATGGTCAGTGACGGGGTGTTTGCCGAGCTAGCTGTGCAACTCTTTGTTGGTCTCGTGTCTTGGCTGATCTTCACTTCATTGAGAGAGGCACAGCAGAGAAACTCCTGCATTCCTGCTGGTCCTGGTCCTCCGGCTGACTCATCCCGATTGGTCGTAAGTCTGGCAGTCTCTGCTGGACCATGCTGCTGTTGCTGATTTGTGTTTGGTGACACTTTTTTTCCTCCATCTTTATTAACTTGGGTATTTCTTATTTACATTTCAATTGTTATTCCCTTTACCAGTTTCCAGGCCAACATTCCCCTCCCCATTCTACCCCCATTACCGCCCTCCCCACAACAATCACTTTCTCTGGGGGTTCAGTCTTGTCAGGACCAAGGGCTTCCCCTTCCACTGGTGCTCTTACTAGGCCATTCATTGCTACCTATGCATTTGGAGCCCAGGGTCAGTCCATGTATAGTCTTTGGGTAGTGGCTTAGTCCCTGGAAGCTCTGGTTGCTTGGCATTGTTGTTCATATGGGGTCTCAAGCCCCTTCAAGCTCTTCCAGTCCTTTCTCTGATTCCTTCAACAGGGGTCCTGTTCTCAGTTCAGTGGTTTGTTGCTGGCATTCGCCTATGTATTTGCTGTATTCTGGCTGTGTCTCTCAGGAGGGACCTACATCTGGTTCCTGTCGGCCTGCACTTCTTTGCTTCATCCATCTTATCTAATTGGGTGGCTGTATATGTATGGGCCACATGTGGGGCAGGCTGTGAATGGGTGTTCCTTCTGCCTCTGTTCTAACCTTTGCCTCCCTATTCCCTGCCAAGGGTATTCTTGTTCCCCTTTTAAAGAAGGAGTGAAGCATTCGTATTTTAGTCCTCCTTCTTGAGTTTCATGTGTTCTGTGCATCTAGGGTAATTCGAGCATTTGGGCTAATAGCCACTTATCAATGAGTGCATACCATGTATGTTTTTCTGTGATTGGTTATCTCACTCAGGATGATATTTTCCAGTTCCATCCATTTGCCTATGAATTTTGTTGGCGAGGATGTGGAGAAAGAGGAACACTCCTCCATTGTTGGTGGGATTGCAGACTGGTACAACCATTCTGGACATCAGTCTGGAGGTTCCTCAGAAAATTGGACACTGAACTACCTGAGGATCCAGCTATACCTCTCTTGGGCATATACCCACAAGATGCCCCAACATATAACAAAGACACATGCTCCACTATGTTCATCCCAGCCTTATTTATAATAGCCAGAAGCTGGAAAGAACCCAGATGCCCTTCAACAGAGGAATGGATGCAGAAAGTGTGGGACATCTACACAATGGAATATTACTCAGCCATTAAAAACAATGACTTTAGGAAATTCATAGGCAAATGGTAACACTTTTGAACTGGGCTGCCGGTCTCCTGACAACAGATTGGAATCGCCCCCAAAGAACTACTTCTACACAGGTCCTCATCCCCTTGTCCCATTTGCCATTCTGTTTGCCTTTGGACTGTAGGCCAGAAAGGGGGCATGGGATGGGGGTAGAACCATTTGAGAACCCTTTATTAAAGTTGGTTTTAAAAAAAACTAAGCCTACAGTGGAGTGTTTGCACTAAAATGAACATCTATATCACAATCCCTCCTCCTAAGGCTCAGAGATCATTGTGGAAGAGGAGACAAAGACTATAGTAGACAGGAGCAGTGGATGACTGCCACAAAGAAGCATTTTCCCGACTTTACAGGGCCATTTTACACAATGAACACACAGTGGCTATGACTTCATGCACAAGAAAAAGGCAGCCCAAATCCCAGTATGGATTGGGGTGGGAGGCTCACAATCTCCCACCCTGAGCTGAGGAGTGATAAGCAATGGATGGTTGCTACAGGAGAGGGTGTCAGTTTTCTTCAGATGAAACCACTGAGAGGCTCTTCAGTGGATGGTCCAACACCCACGCACACACTGGCAGTGCCAAGTGGATTCAATTGGTTTGAAAAGGAGCACATGAAATTGGGAGGGAAACGTGGAGAGAGGATAGGAAGACTTGGAGGAAAGAGAGTGGCAGGGGATGTGCCCGAAATGCATTATATTCCTATACAAAATCCTCAAACAATAAATTTGGAAAAGTACCCTCGCCTGAAAAGATGGAGCGATATCATAAATGTGCATAATACAGAGAAGAAAGGCCCTAGATCAGTAAAACGTTTTATTCATTTCTCCTAGAAATTTTTCTTTTAGCATAAAGCTTATCTCAGGAAGATTTGTTTCTCTAGCAATGAAGCTGAGTTTTTATACCAAAAAGACTGGCAAAAGGGCCAAAAAGCTCTCCACATGGCAGGGTCACTACCCACACTGGATGTCTCTCTGGGCGTCTACATTTCAAGAAGGACCAAGCCTCTGGACTTGGAGACATCTCTTGGTATTTAAAAAAATAATAAGACACATGGGCCTCCTGGCCCCTGAAATTTTAATTACAAACCAAGGGTTAAAAGAAGGATTTGGGCCATTAGATTTCCCAAGAGAGATGTTCAAGGTAGAGAGGGTGGCTGCCTTCTTACTGAGGACAAGAAGAAAACCTTTTTCTTTGACCTCGCTTATGGAGTGCCCAGTCCTCAGAAGAACATTTGGCCTGGCTGTGAATAAGTAACCCAGAGGAAAAATCTAGAACACTGAACTGCATGTGTCTCAGAAAATCTCTCTCTGACTCAGTCAGTACTTTGCACCTGCTTTCAAGATAAATCAATAAAAAATATTAAACACCCAACAGCAAACTGGTCTTGTTTCGCATTTACTGGTTAGGATGACGTCTCGCGTCATCTGACTCATTGGCTGATCTATAAAAGGGTATTAAGGAATGACATCCATATAACATATATCACATAGAAAAAACCCATATGTTAAAGTCTATTGCTTTTTAAGGACACTAACAAGATTCCAATTTCTCTTAGCAGCCTTATCCTAGTGTCCTCTTCCTGAGCTTCCTGTAAATGTCCACTCCCTCGAATGCTCTCAGAATCTACCTTCTTCTGTCTCGTGGATTCTGCATTAATTCAAGAGTCACGTGAAAACAAGTGTTGTGCAAGTTACGTGGATTTTCCCTTGCATTTTTTATTAGCTGTGCACATGCGCCTGCTGGAGTGTGGTTGCACCACTGTTAGGCTGCACAGTCTGTCTCACTGCTGGAAGCCAGACAGTCACCAGCATATCACTCAGGGAAGGCAGAACTCAGTCCAAAATAGGGGATCCCAGGCTGCATTCCCCCCTGCCGTGAGAAACAGTGGGGGCTGGGACAGAGGCTGTGGCTCTCAATCTCCTGTGTACCCAGATGCTGCTAAGGACCATGAGGATTGAGATGCATGGTCCAGGGTCTACCCTCCCCCTCCCCACCAGGTGGGACTGGGATGGCTGAGCCCGGTTCAGAGCAGAATCCAGTCTGGTTGCGAGTGCTGATGTATGCTGGGAAAGAGAAGGACTTCTTCTCTGAGAGATTTAGGCCACCCCCTGTGGTGGTACTTGATGAAGGAGACAGTCCTTGCTTGTCCAAACTATTTTATTTTTACAGCAGATGTGGATGCATATGCCTTACTCATGGTAAACCAGGGATTAAATGCCTTTTGCGGGAAGAGATACCCAGGAATGGAAGCTCATTGGCTAAATACTTGGGGCCTATCTAGATACCTCATTAGCAGAGAGAACCCTAGATTTTTAGGCTACTTGATCAGTTGTCATGGTCCTCTCATGTGGAATGTCATGGTTACGTGTTCCAGGACAGGTAGTCTGGCCGGGAGCTGGTTCCAACCCCTGCCATTCTCAATTATGAGATTCCTCAGGTTTCTGAGCCTGCTTCAACCTTACCAGATTTCTGTCTGGTGTCATAGTCCACCAGAATAATTCTGCTGTACTCACAGATCAGTGGCTAGCCCAGTTGTCTCTAGTGAGGTTTCCTCCAGCAGATGATGTGAACAGATGCAGAGACCCACAACCAAACATCAGACCGAGCTTGGGGAACCCTGAGGAAGAAGGGGAGGAAGGACTGTAGGAGTCAGAGGGTTGAGGACACCAGGAGAACACGGCCCACAGAATCAACTAAGCAGGGCTCATAGGGCCTCACATAGACTGAGGCAGCAGTCGCGGAGCCCGCATGGGTCTGTGTTAGTTCCTCTGCATATGTGTTGTGGTTGTTAGCCTAGGGGTTTTGTGTGACTAACCCTTGGAGTAGGACTCCTGGGACCCTCCCTCTTACTGAGCTGCCCCATTCACTGTGATAGGAGGGCTGGGCTTCGTCTTACTGTACCTCGATATGCCATGCTCAGTTGATATCCCTGGGAGACCTGCTCTTTTACTGAAAGGAAACAGAGGAGGTGTTGGAACTGGGGAAGGAAAATGGGGCAGGGGGATGGAAGGAATGGAAGGAAGGGAAGCGGCAGTCAAGATGTCTGAGAGAAGAATCCATTAAAAGCATAGTTTTTTTTTTTTTTTTTTTTTTTTTTTTTTTTTGGAAACCGAACTCAGGGCCTTTGCGCCCCTAGGCAAAGCGCCTACCACTGAGCTAAATCCCCAACCCCAAAAGCATAGTTTTAATAAAACATGTACAAGTCGACAGTTCCTATATTCAGGCCACTACTCAAATGTGAAAGATTTGCCTAAACCTAAGTTCAGGGAATCGACCAAAGTTGGTTAAAAAGATATCAGTGCTGAGCCAGCAGAGACCGAGAGAGAATCTGCTCGCTCACCTGAAGAAATGTTCCGGAAGTTTAGAGAAGAGCTGGATGCACATGTAGCCGTGTCTCTAGAATTCAGTTTTATATGAACTAACTGTTTAGTGTTATCTTAAAACTGTCAGCTTCAAGTTTCATATCAATAAACTATATTTCATTATAAAAATAAACATATTTCCCATCTTTTGTCTTCTTTACGACAGTGTTTATGAATATTTGTATAGAAATGTCCTGGATAGGAAGAGAGAGGCTCTGATCGCTGTGTTAAGTGCTGATCCTTGCCCTTGCCCCACATAACACGAGCTCCGTTTCCAGCACTGACTGGTTCCAACGGTGTAGATTTAAGGGGAAGTCTCTCCCGTCCGGCACAGGCAGAACGGTAAAACACAGACACAAAGATCATATATAGCATCCTCGTTAACACTTTTCTTCCCCAATGTGATGTCCAGGAAAGTAAACCTGCCTGTTTGCCTTTTATGGAGAACAAAACGAAAAATAAGATCACGTTCGTTCTATCACAGTGTGTCTTGTCTGCCTCGCTCCAGCTTCACAGAGTCTGCACGTCTGGGTGGCTGCTGTCTGTCTGTACTGCATGACCCTTCATTCCAGCTGTCTTTTCTGAATAGTTGGTAGAATTTCATATCCAAACTGAACTTTCTTGAATCTTTGTGGCTGACATTTTGAGCGGTTACTTCTTGATCCATCTTGAAGTCCGTGTCTTTGTGGACCTTCTTTTTCCTGTTATAATTATATTCTCTCTCTCTCTCTCTCTCTCTCTCTCTCTCTCTCTCTCTCTCTCTCTCTGTGTGTGTGTGTGTTTGTGTGTGTTTCTTCTGGGCTCTCTGTCTCTCTGTCTCTTCTGCCTCTCCCTCTGCCTCTCTCTCTCTCTCTCTCTCTCTCTCTCTCTCTCTCTGTCTCTCTCTCTCTCTCTCTCTGTGTGTGTATGTGTTTCTTCTGTCTCTGTCTCTCTGTCTCTCTCTGCCTCTCTCTCTGTCTCTCTTTGTCTCTCTGCCTCTCTCTCTCTTCACACACACACACACTCATATACAAACCACACACAGATAAAAACATACCACAAAGATATACACACATACCACACACACATACCACACACAGACATACATAAATACACAAAGAATACACTCCACACAAACACTCCACACATATACACACAAACACCACATACAAACACACCACACAAACACACCACATCCACCATACACACACACACACACACACACACACATATACACACACACACAGAGAGAGAGAGAGAGAGAGAGAGAGAGAGAGAGAGAGAGAGAGAGAGATGTACGCTTTATAGCATTTGAAACAGGGCAGTCAGTAGAAGAAATTATTAATGCTCTAAACACAAGATTTAATATAATAGCTAGGTTTTGTTAATTACTGTCCTCGTGATTCACTTATTATTTATCTGTAGCCTCTCCATTCTTTATTACCCAATATTTCTTCCCTTGCTTTGTCATTAACACTAATCAGTACTTTATTTAATATTCCATGACTTTTAAAGAAATCATTTTTTTCGTATTAGATAATACTTTGTGCTGTCAAGAAGCTAGAAGGCTGTTTATTTGGGAGAAATATTTTTTAATTAGTAGTAATTTATACCTTCAAGTCTCCGTGCAGCAAAGTGAAGTGTTTTACTGTAGAATCTGTGTCGACTTGAGTTTCAGGCTCTCGATGACCGCCGGAAACACGTGACAACCCACCACCAACAACAGCCCCGTGGGGGAGCTGCCGAAAACGATCATTTTCTTCCAATACAGTTCTCTTTGTTTGACCTAGCCCATCAATTTAGGTTTTATTTGTCATTTCTTATTCCCTATTGCTTTTAAATACGTCTCGCTGTCACTAAAATATCCAAATTGACTCTATTCGCATGAAGAAAGGGGAACGCTAGTTTGTAGAAAGCCCCCGAGTCCAGAATGTGTTCTGAGATATTTCCCTGGTAATGCATTGATGTAACCGAAATAAAAGCTCATCTTCTTGGCAGTTTTAATGCCGCAGATTCTAGGCATCAAACTTTGTGCTCTACTCTTGATGTTGCCATAATTTCAGAAAGCATTCTCTCGGGCACTTATTTTTATAACTTCTTATGTAGTGTGATTTCTTGTGTTGAAGAGGACCTCGCGGTTCCTGCCCCCAGCCATGTGGCCCCACAGCTCTCCGTGCTCTGTGCTCATATGCAGACAACACAGCTCTCGGAAGCTGCCTTAACACCAAACATGGGGAAAGGAAGGAAGCAGCTTCCTGCCTTAACTGCATGGGGCCAGAGGACAGTCCCGCGGGAATATTCTCATCTCAGACCTTACAATGGCATCATCCCCCTACACCAATAGTATAAAATGGCATATACAGTTCATTTCCTCCCCAAAGTAAGTGACGCCTGATATTTCGCCAAGACTGGGAGCTGGAAAAGAAATTCCTACTGTTGTTAGCTGTTCCTAAGTCTCTTGGGCAAGCTTTTCTTGAGAACCCAAAACATAGGACTAAGTAAAACATAGGTGACCCAGCCACTCCCCTGCCTCCACCAATGGGAGGCACCCAGGCACTCTGGTTCTGTTTTGTTTGTTTTTATTGGTTATTTTATTTATTCACATTTCAAACGTTATCCCCCTTCCTTGTTTCTGCACTGAAAATCCCCTACCCCACCCCTCTACCCTGCTTCTATGAGGGTGTCCCCATTCCCACCTCACCACCCTAGCATTCCCCTACTTTGGTGACCAAGGACCTCCATTCCCACTGATGCCAGATAAGGCCATCTTCTATTACATATGCAGCTGGAGCCATGGGTCCTTTTTGGTTGGTGGTTTAGTCTCTAGGAGCTCTGGGGGGCATCTGGTTGGTTGATGATATTGTTCTTCCTATAGGGTTGCAAACCCCTTCAGCTTCTTCAGTCCTTCCCCTAACTCCTCCACTGGGGTCGCTGTGATCAGTCTGATGGCTGGCTATGAGCATCCGTATTTGTCAGGCTCTGGTAGAACCTCTCAGGGGACAGCTGTATCAGGCTCCTGTCAGCAAGCACTTCTTGGCATCAGCAACAGTGTCTGGGTTGGTGTCTGCAGATGGGGTGGGTCTCTAGGTGGGGCAGTCTTTGGATGCCCTTTCCTTCAGTCTTTGTTCCACTCTTTGTCCCCGCATTTCCTTTAGACAGGAGCCATTCTGGGTTAATATTTTTGAGATGGGTGGGTGACCCCATCCCTCAACTGAGGCCCATGCCTAACTACTGAATATGGTCTCCACAGGTTCTCTCCCCCCTTTGTAGGGTACTTCGGCTGGTGTCATCCCCATTGGGTCCTAGATACCGCTTGCTTCCCTGGCATCTGGGACTTTCTAGTAGTTACCCCCTCTATCACCCACTACTAAATGCCTCTGTTCAATTTCCTGACCCTCTCTACTTCTCCCCCATCTCCTCCCACACCTGATTCTGCCCTGCTTTTTCCCTTCCCCTCCTCTCTCCCTCCCAGGTCCGTCTCTCACTTTACTTCCCATGATTATTTTGTTCCCCCTTCTTCTGTTTTTATTCTGCCTCCCTAGCTCCATTGTCAAGGCATTCAAGTTACTGGAAACTTGCGATACCGCCTGACTGATACAGGTGGATGGATGCACTTCCTGCCTGGTACCTCCTAAATCATCATCACACCCCAGAGAAGGGACGTGTGCACTTTTCTTTTTCATTGATTTTTTTTCAGGGTTTTTCTGTGTAACAGCCATAGCTGTCCTGACACTCGCTCTGTAGAGTCACAGACTCAGAGATCCTCCTACCTCTTAATCCCAAGTACCACCGCCACCACCCACCCGGCTTTCCCTGTGACATTCTCCTGTCCCATATGACGCAGATGATCATAGTCACCCTCCATTGCTCTCTCTCTCTCTTCTGCCTCCGTCGCCCCAGTCCCTCCCACTTCCCAAATAACCTCCCCATAGCATTAAAAAAAAAAATACTCTAACTGAAGTTGTTACAGACAATCATGACAGTGAATTGTTTAAGATAACAGCATTTAATCCCCTCCAACGTCTGGTGGCTTCACATCTGAAACTCCTGTGCTAGCCTTGTCCCCTTGCTCTGTCACTTTTTCCTGGTTGATGCTCCCCTTGGCTGGGGAATTTGTATCTCTGCTTCTTTATTTGCTCCTACTCTTATTTTAAGTTTTTTTTTTTTTAATTTTGAGTTTGTGTCAGGTCCTGAGTATACATCTCCGCACCATATGCATGCGGTTGTGCATGATGTCAGGAGAGGGTGTCAGTCTCCTGGAGTTAGAGTCACAGGTGACAGTGAACTGCCAGCATGCATGCTGGGAAGTCGCCCTGGGTCCTCTGCGAGAGCAGCAGGCGCTCTTAACCTCTCTGACGCACCTTCCCAAGCCCATCCATTACTCTCGTCTGTAGTACGTCTTCCTCTGGCTTCCTTTAAACTGCGATTGCATTCAGGGTCCACCTGAATACACAGCTTGATCTCCTATTTCAAGATCCTCAACTGACCCTCATTGGCAATGTCTTTGCCGTGGACAGGAACGTGCGCAGTTCCGGGAATCAAGGCCGTCTGTTGAGAGGGTGGCCCGCCAGATGCCTACAAAGGTAAGAAAGGAATCGGCAGAGTTAAAGTATAACTCTCTGAAAATTAGATAATGCAGTAGACATTCTGCAACAAAAAATGGTGAAGAGGGGAGGGCTGCCAGCAAACAGCCAGTCCCTGAGCCTACCTGTGTCTTGATGGGAACACAGAAGCTATTTTCAGGAGAGAAAATCAGAAATGTCTCCAAGTCACGACCATTAAGTAAAATGGAGGGAGAGCCGTTTCCATGTAGTGGGCTGAGGGGCTTGTAAATCCCTTCTTGACTCTGTCCCAATATGCCGTCACCCAGCCCCATGTCAGGGAGTAAAGGAACCTTAGATGGAACAAAGAAAGGAACAATTCCAGAGAAATGCACCCACAAATAAGAGCATTCGACCACACCCAGTCCTCAAAAGTGCAGCTCCCTTCTTAGTCCCGAAGCACAGCTCTCAGACTCCTCAATGAGAACCACTTTCTATTTTCCATTCAAAGACCTCTCTTCGTGTGAGTTACAGCTATTCAAGTTTGCCATCGTGAGATTAAAATGAGCATTTTAAAATGTTTATTAACTCATTTCAAAATAACAATAATGAACCCAGGACATAGTTTAGTAATATAATTTATGAAAATAATTACATTTTCCAAAACAACAACAACAAAAAAGATTTAGTAGATGAGTGGTATTTTTGGCAAACACTTTAATGTCTGTCCTAATAAGAGACATCTGGACTTGTATCTGCTCCTGCATTTAACCAGCTGCAACATGTTGTTTTGGCTGAAGTATGTGGAGAAAATGTCCCCTCACAGCAAGACACTCCTGGAAAAGGGAAGAATGTTTGAACAGCATCTTTCAGATATTTGTGCACTGAGACAGGAGAGCAATGGTTTCCTAAAGACAAATTGCCAGGCAAAAGCTGTCGCTCACTTATGAACTTCTTCCCTCTCTGACATTAAAGGCCCTGATGTATTTCACACTGGGAATGTATCTTTTATCAATGTGTAACTTTGTATATCACTGACAAATCTTTGTTCAAGTTATACAGATCCTCAAAGTGTTGGCAAATTTCATTACACAATTTCCAGTGAAACACAGTTGTTAATATTATTGCTGATTTCATCAGAAAACGCCATATTGGAAAATTCCCAGTGGTCAATTTAAGTTTTATAAACTTATAATTTTTTTGAGGCAGGTCTTTCTATATATCCCTGGATCCTTGATGTCTGGAACTTACTTAAAAATCACAGAGATCCACCTGCCTCTGCCTCCTGAGCGCTGGGATTAAAGGTGTGCACCACCATGCCTGTCTCTATGGGTCTTTTTTTTTTTTTCTTAAAGTCTGAGATTCCTTATTGGAAGTCAAAACTATCATTTGTTTTCCTTAATTCATAGGCTCACTTCGTTCATTTAAAAAATAAAATAAAACTGTCTACCAAACACCAACACCAGTGGCCCTGTCTCTCAGGCTTTCAAATAAAACCCGGTTAGCCTGGGAAAATGGTGATTTCAACTAAATGGCCCGCACTGTTTCTCTTTGTAATGGCTGATGCATTTCTGCATACAGAAATTCTTATTTTCTCGCATAAAATATTTTAAAATTGCTATTCAATTTACAAGTTTTACTACTTCAGCCCATCAGCCTCAAGGGAAACTGGTCTTTTCTTACAACATTGTGCGCTGTTGAAACTGGTTTGCTGGCCCGATGGCCCAGTGGGTAAAGTGCTTGCTGTGCATGTCTAACAGCCTGAGAATCCCCAGAACCCATGATGGAAGAGTGCAATTCCTGGGATTTTCCTTGTACTTCACATGAAGTTTATATGAGCATGCATGTGTTTGTGTGTGTGTGCACGTGTGCACACGCATCTGTGCACATGCAAGCACACACAGGAAGAAATAATAAATTTAAAGACTGCTATAGCTTAGTTCACAGCAGAGGATAATGCAGCTTTACCATCACTGTTTTATGCCATTAATGCAAATGTGAACATCGTGAGGAACACAAAGCCCTGGTGTTAACATGAACGAGTTTTGCATTCCAGAGCATCCGGGAATGACCCCTGAGACTTTAGGGATAGCTGAAGAAAACCTTAAAAATCCCTACTCCATTGTGAAATGAAGGGCTCTCGTCTTCATATTTTGGGATGCCAATATATACTTCGTATTTTTCATAAAATATGAAGACTCAATTAAGAATTTCCAGTCAGGTATGACTTTAACCTCAGCATTTGGGAGACAGAAGCAGGAAGACTGCTTCGAGGCCAGCCAGGTCTGGGTAGTAAGGCTTTGAAGACGGAGGAGGAGGAGGAGGAGGAGGAGGAGGAGGAGGAGGAGGAGGAGGAGGAGGAGGAGGAGGGAGGAGGAGGAGGAGGAGGAGGAGGAGGAGGAGGAGGAGGAGGAGGAGGAGGAGAGAGAGATGGAGAAAGAGGAGAAGAAAGAAAGAAAGAAAGAAAGAAAGAAAGAAAGAAAGAAAGAAAGAAAGGGAAAGGAAGGGAAGGGAAAGGAAAGGAAAGGAAAGGAAAGGGAAAGGAAAGGAAAGGAAAGGAGGAGGAGAAGGAAGAGGACAGAAGGGTCACTTGCATTCTGGGGCTCTGTGATTCACAGAACTCAGAAATACTGACATAGTGGTGATTACATTTTATAATAGTGAAAGGGTCCAAATTAACATCGGCAAAGGGAAAAAAACCCTGGGATAAAACACAAGAGGAGCAGAGCAGGGGCTTCCAGTGTCCCCTCCCAGTGTATCAGAGGGAGGCACTTCACTCTCTGTACTTATCAACTTATCTGTGTTGCCCGCCAGGAGAGAGCTCTCCTGGGGTCCAGGGTTCTCACCAGAGGATCAGGCAGTGCTTGCATGCCTAGCTTCGCCTCTCAGACTTCAGACTCCTCCCAAAGTGAAGCAGATAGTAAATTATAATCACATCATTGTCATAAGACATCTGGCCAAATGGGTATACGATGACATAAGGCTCCAGCATGCCAACCAGTGTTGGCAAGCAGAATATCTCAAGTACTCAGATACATATTACATTCAAATGTCAGAGGTTTGACGCTCAGATCTGTTGCTGTCAGTACTATACTGATCAGACTGCCCCCAATATGAAAAAAGAGAGAGATAGAAACAAGAAGTCGAAAGGCAATACAAAATGCAACAGTGAAGAAAACTTTGTATAATTAATATCCTCACTGAGAAGCAAAAAAAGACACTGTTCCAGACTAGAAACACAGCTCAGTGGTAGATCACTTGGCCAGCATGTATGGCTACATTGAATTCTAAACACACACACACACACACACACACACACACACACACACACACACACACACACCACACCACAGAATGGATTCTCACAAAGTAAGAGAGAAGTTATGGAAATTAACCATCAAACCATATAAATATAGAAACAATCAGGTCATAGCATAGTAGAGCTAGGAATTATTACAGGAGAAATACCAATTTACACGAATACATGTGAACCAGACAAAACACTTCTGTACCAGTGTATCACTGAAGAAATAAGGAAGAGACTTTTAAATTCCTAGAATTAGGGATGCCGACAGCACAACTTAACCATGCACTCGTGACACAGCTGAGGATGTTCTGACAAGAGCACCTGTGTCTATGAGCCTTATGTCAAAATTTTAGAACTATTTGAAGTAAGTGAAAATAGTGATATAGTTCAAGGTCCTGGAAAAACAAGGACATTTCAAACCAAAAAGCAGGATGACATAAAAGAACAAGATCTGCCAGAGAGCGCTGGAATCAGAGATGGAAGGAGAGTGCATAGAGTCACCCACATACAGTGCTGGGTGTGTCTCAACAAGACCCAGTGTGGTGGCCCAGAGGGCAGGGGTGCACACAAGACCCAGTGCCTCAGAGGTCAGGGGTGCACACAAGACCCAGTGCCTCAGGAGCAGAGGTGCACACAAGACCCAGTGCCTCAGAGGGCAGAGGTGCACACAAGACCCAGTGTGGTGGCCCAGAGGACAGAGGTGCACACAAGGCCCAGTGCCTCAGAGGGCACAAGGCCCAGTGCCTCAGAGGGCAGAGGTGCACACAAGGCCCAGTGCCTCAGAGGACAGAGGTGCACACAAGACCCAGTGCCTCAGGGGGAAGAGGTGCACACAAGACCCAGTGTGGTGGCCCAGAGGGCAGGGGTGCACACAAGACCCAGTGCCTCAGGAGCAGAGGTGCACACAAGACCCAGTGCCTCAGGAGCAGAGGTGCACACAAGACCCAGTGCCTCAGGGGGCAGAGGTGCACACAAGGCCCAGTGCCTCAGAGGGCAGAGGTGCACACAAGGCCCAGTGCCTCAGGGGGAAGAGGTGCACACAAGACCCAGTGCCTCAGAGGGCAGAGGTGCACACAAGGCCCAGTGCCTCAGGGGACAGAGGTGCACACAAGGCCCAGTGCCTCAGAGGACAGAGGTGCACACAAGACCCAGTGCCTCAGGAGCAGAGGGGCACAGGCCCAGTGCCTCAGAGGGCAGAGGTGCACACAAGACCCAGTGCCTCAGAGGGCAGAGGTGCACACAAGGCCCAGTGCCTCAGAGGGCAGGGGTGCACACAAGACCCAGTCCCTCAGGAGCAGAGGTGCACACAAGACCCAGTGCCTCAGAGGGCAGAGGTGCACACAAGGCCCAGTGCCTCAGGGGGAAGAGGTGCACACAAGACCCAGTGTGGTGGCCCAGAGGGCAGAGGTGCACACAAGGCCCAGTGCCTCAGTGCACACAAGACCCAGTGCCTCAGAGGGCAGAGGTGCACACAAGACCCAGTGCCTCAGGGGGCAGAGGTGCACACAAGGCCCAGTGCCTCAGGGGACAGAGGTGCACACAAGGCCCAGTGCCTCAGAGGGCAGAGGTGCACACAAGACCCAGTGCCTCAGGGGGCAGAGGTGCACACAAGGCCCAGTGCCTCAGGGGACAGAGGTGCACACAAGGCCCAGTGCCTCAGAGGGCAGAGGTGCACACAAGACCCAGTGCCTCAGGGGGAAGAGGTGCACACAAGACTCATGGGCTGAGTTCTACCTCCAGAGCCCATAAGTTGATAGGAGAGCATGAACCCTGAAGTCACCCTCTAACCTTCCACATTACTCTCTGAATTCCATGTCACCCTCTGACATTCATGTTACCCCCTGACTCCCACGTGTCGCCTATGACTCCCACATGTCACCCTCTGACTCTCACATGTCACCCTATGATTCCCACATGTCACCCTCTGACTCCCACGTTCGCCTATGACTCCCACATGTCACCCTCTGACTCTCACATGTCACCCTATGATTCCCACATGTCACCCTGACTCCCACATGTCACCCTATGAGTCCCACATGTCACCTCTGATCCCCACATGTCACCTCTGACCCCCACATGTCACCTCTGACCCCCACATGTCACCCATGACCCTCACATGTCACCCCTGACCCTCACATGTCACCCCTGACCCCCACGTGTGTGTGGTAGGAGTGAGGAAGACACAGAACATTCAAACTTAGTTTCTGCTGAGAGTCACGGCTCTGAATTCCACAGACTCTATGTGCTCCCACTACCTAAGTCACTTATCCTGACTTTATAATGGAAAAGGGAGGTCCATTTCTAATTTCACAGAACATCGCTGTGTGCTTCCAAGGTATTGATTTTGCCTCTGACAGAGTTATTTCATTCTGTTAGAAAATTACAGCTTGGAGCTCATTAGAAACATGGCAGAATATCATGTTTACACAATTTATTATTGAGCTTGCTCAATGCTCTTCCCTCAATTCTTCTACTTTATTTTATAAGTCTGCTAGACACACCATGCTACAAAGAAGGAATGGTTACAATTTTTAATTCGTTAATACAATCAGGATAACTTAAAATCATCATTGACAATTACATTTCAAGATTCAACATTTACATCATCTATAAACAGAAATAGATATAGTTGAAATTTCTTGTGTTCACGAATGCACACTTTCTAAAGTTGTCATTAAAATATCCAAAAAAGAGAATTTATAACATATAAATTCTTCCAAAGTTTACACAACTAGCAAGCTTTAGTGTTTCTAAATGTCTCTACTTCTTAAATTCAACTAAAATGAAAGATAGAAATTCACATTTTTAGAACAATCTCCTATCACAGACTCCTTGCGGCATCCTTAAGAACACAGGAAGTAAAATACTCAGCAAGAAGTGGAAAAACTCAATTCTCCTTCATCTGCTTTGTCTGGAAAAAAGCAAAGAGTGGTGAAAAGCTAAAGCTTATGAAGCGAGACTCCTTGGAACTCACAAAGCAGACGCTCCCTGCAAAGGCATGGGAAAAGAGTTTAAACTAGGAAATTCTTTTTTATTATTTTTTTTCTTTTATTAGATATTTTTTATTTACATTTCAAATGTTATTCCCTTTCGAGGGTTCTGGGACATAAGCCCCCAATCCCATCTCCCTCCCCTTCTTCTATAAGGGTTTTCCTTCCCTATCTACCCCCCATTCACCTACACTGGTGGGGTCCAGCCTTGGCAGACCAAGGGCTTCTCCTTCCATTAGTGCCCAACAAGGCCATCCTCTGCTACATATGCATTGGAGCCATGGGTCAGTCCATGTATAGTCTTTGGGTAGTGGTTTAGTCCCTGGGAGCTCTGGTTGGTTGACATTGTTATTCTTATGGGATTGCAAACCCCTTCACCTCCTTCAATCCTTTCTCTAATTCCTCCAATAGGGATTTGTTCTCAGTTCAATGGTTTGCTGCTAACATTCGCCTCTGTATAAAACTAGGAAATTCTATACTGAATGATGTAACCCAGACCAGAAAGATAAACATTGTATGTCCTCTCTTTTATCAGTTCCTAGTTCTAAATCTTCAGATATGTGTATGTAACCTGGGGTAACCATGGAAACCAGGAAAGAAAGGGCAGGGGAGAGCCCAGAAGGGGAATGGGATAGAGGTAATGTGAAGAAGAGATGGAGAAAATGGGGTTCAGAGCTAAACAAAGAATTCACAGCTGAGGAATGCCGAATGGCTGAGAAGCACCTAAAGAAATGTTCAACATCTTTAGTTATAAGGGAAATGCAAATCAAAACAACCCTGAGATTCTACCTCACACCAGTCAGAATGGCTACGATCAAAAACTCTGGTGACAGCAGATGCTGGCGAGGATGCGGAGAAAGAGGAACACTCCTCCATTGTTGGTGGGATTGCAGACTGGTACCACCATTCTGGAAATCAGTCTGGAGGTTCCTCAGAAAATTGGACATTGACCTACCTGAGGACCCAGCTATACCTCTCTTGGCCATATACCCAAAAGATGCCCCAACATATAACAAAGACACGTGCTCCACTATGTTCATAGCAGCCTCATTTAAAATAGCCAGAAGCTGGAAAGAACCCAGATGCCTTCAACAGAGGAATGGATACAGAAAATGTGGTACATATACACAACGGAATATTACTCAGCTATCAAAAACAATGACTTTATGAAATTCATAGGCAAATGGATGGAGCTGGAAAATATCCTGAGTGAGGTAACCCAATCACAGAAAAACACACATGGTATGCACTCGTTGATAAGTGGCTATTAGCCCAAATGCTCGAATTACCCTAGATGCAATGAACACATGAAACTCAAGAAGGATGACCAAAATGCGAATGCTTCACTCCTTCTTTAAAAGAGGAACAAGAATACCCTTGGGAGGGGATAGGGAGGCAAAGTTTAGAACAGAGACTGAAGGAATGCCCATTCAGAGCCTGTCCCACATGTGGCCCATACATATACAGCCACCAAACTAGATAAGATGGATGAAGCAAAGAAGTGCAGGCTGACAGGGACCGGATATAGATCTCTCCTGAGAGACACATCCAGATTACAGCAAATACATAGGCGAATGCCAGCAGCAAACCACTGAACTGAGAACGGGACCCCCAGTGAAGGAATCAGAGAAAAGACTGAAAGAGCTGAAGGGGCTTAAGACCCCATATGAACAAAAGTGCCAACCAACGAGAGCTTCAGGGACTAATCCACTACCCAAAGACTGTACATGGATTGACCCTGGGCTCTAACTGCATAGGTAGCAATGAATAGCCTAGTAAGGGCACCAGTGGAAGGGGAAGCCCTTGGTCCTTCCAAGGCTGAACCCCCAGTGAACAGGATTGTTGGGGGGAGGGTGGTAATGGGGGGAGGATAGGGAGGGGAACACCCATATAGAAGGGGAAGGGGAGGGGCTAGGGGGATGTTGGCCTGGAAACTGGGAAAGGGAATAACATTTGAAATGTAAATAAGAAATTCCCAATTTAATAAAGATGAGAAAAAAAAAGAAATTGGGGGAGGGGGTATTAATGAGTGGGTGGGAAGGGATATCAGTACACAAGTAGGAGGAAGGATGGATAAGTTATATTAAGGATGCTTGAAAAAGTCATAATGAATCATATTTTATACTTACCTAAAAACTACACTCGTGTGTGTGTGTGTGTGTGTGTGTGTGTGTGTGTGTGTAGAGAAAGAGAGAGAGAGAGAGAGAGAGAGGAGAGAGAGAGAAGGAGGGAAAAGAGAGAATTTGTATATATGTGTATATAGTTTAAATGAAGTTATGCCACTTGGGGTGATAATACTCCCTCCAAATGCCATGGACTATCTAACAAAAACTCCTGTATGAAAAGCCGTCTTTTGAGTTACTGATCAGGAGAGTCCAAGAGACTTTCAAAACAGTATATGCTGCTGCTGCTGTTTTCCTTGCCCCTCAAAAAGGGAATATAATTCCCTAATGTTGAAGACACCACAAACTTTGGATATAGGACTCAAAAGTTGGTCTGCATCTGATCAAAAGCCTTCTCCCTGTGCACTATCTCTTGTCATGCCTGAAGGTACTGTGCAGGCTGATGAGGGGAGAAAGTTTTATTCTACTTAGCTATTTATGAACCACAAAATGATCAGCACGGCAAGGTATCCCTTAAGGTAATAGTGACACCTACATCTTGGAGGAAACCAAGAGCTGCCTAATGGATTAAGACCCACTAAATAATATGAAATCCATACCTTGTACAACCCTAGACAACCACCCATGGTAATAAGGTTACAGATCTCAGAGAACAGGCTATAGTCACTTTCCTAAACCAGCATAATTCCCAACTGCATTCTAAATAGTTATGGCCACAGATAACGATGGCACTTATCCCTTATCAAAGAAGATTTTTTTTCGGTTTTAGTTTTGTTTTTGTTTTGCTTTGTAGCAGATCTTCATCTATAGATTTCCACTACAGAAAGCCACAAATACCCAAAATGCAGAGACTGACTGTAGGGTGCCCGGCCCCTACCTGATACACTGGCAACACCACCCTCCCACCTCAGGGATATCACAAAGGAGGAATAGAAAGATGATTAAGAGCCAGAGGAGGAAAATCTGCTGCAAGATCGACTTTTCTAGATATAACCTATCCAGGAAACTTCAATAATACAGCTCCTTAAACAAGACCTGAACACTAACCTGAGTTAATGTCAATGTAGATGCGGAGAATCACACAGAGCCCTAGCCCTTGGTGAAGGATTAGTGATTGAAAACTGCTGAGAAAGAGAGAGCTAGTCTAGGGATGAGCACCCTAAACAATCATCCAACACCAAGTGAGAAGCTCAAGGGGGAAATGTACACAAGCAACATTAAATGACCTCAGCCAACTGCACTGACACATGTACTCACACACACATGCATGTAACAGTAACAACCAAAGAATAAACGGCTATGAATAATTAGAAAGGTGTGAAAAGACATGAAAGGGGTTGGAAGAGAAGGGAGAAGGATGTACTTTAATCTTAAACAGTAAAAAAAATTATAAATAAAAAAATTAAAAACTATGAAGCAGGTCACAAAAAACACTTGATAAACCAGACGGTACTAGGCAAAGAAAGGACATTAGTGACTGTCTTAGTTAGGGTTTTACTGCTGTGAAAAGACACCATGACCAAGGCAACTTTTTATAAGGACACCATTTACTTGGGGCTGGCTTACAGGTTCAGAGGTTCAGTCCATTATCATCAAGGCAGGAACATGGCACGGGGAAGCTGAGAGTTCTACATCTTCGTCCAAAGGAAGCCAGGAGCAGACTGTCTCTAAGAGGAGAGTCTCAAAACCCACCCCCTCAGTGACGTACTTCCTCCAATAAGGCCACACCTACTCCAAGGCCACACTTCATAATAGTGCCACTCCCTGGGCCAAGCATATACAAACTACCATGGTGACACAGAATTCTGGACATATTTTTATCATTTAACTGTTAAACATTTAAAAATAATAAGATATAAATTCTTAGAATTGTGAAACTAAAGAGGTCCTGTATTTTAGTTCAACTTTGTAAAGAAAGTGGTGTGGGCTATAAACAGTTGGACATTGGAATTAAGCTTCTATAGCATGCTTTGTTTGACTTGGCATGCATATTTCTGTGTGACTCATACTCCGTACTCACACGTCGCCGTTGAGCATGCTTGATAACTTGAAGATATTTATAAGACAGCAATGATAAATCACTGGAAAATTTTAATGTGGATATGACACCGTTAAGTTCATGCATTAAAAGTTCCAGCTTCTGTTTGGAAACCGGCACAGGAAGAAACCAAAGGAGCTGCCGGAAGACAGGAAGCTCCGCTTACTTCCGGAAGTATTGAGGTGACAAAGTCGGCAGTGGGTGGAGCTCTACGGTTAAGATGTGTTGGACATTACAGTCCATACAGAGAGATGAATCCTCTTCAAGATGAAGAAAGCTCAACTCTTGAGTTTGAGTGTGAAAAGCTCACGTCTCCGCTGTAAGTCAGACACCCCTTAACTTGTGCCTTGTTTCATTTTTTCCCCACACTTTTCTAGTCTTTCCAGGCACTGATTTCAAGTCTGCGGTCACGCCGTATTCCATCACCACAGCTCCTGAGGCAGTGACTCCCACACGCATAAAAGCAGGAGGCACGGGTCTCGAGTGAGCATCGAAACCCTGCAGAACAGAGCTAAAGTAGATCTCATGTGTAGACAAAGGGGCTTTTCCATTATTATTCACTTTTTAGTGATTTTTGACTGAAATATGATTACATCGCTTCATTCGCTCCCAGCTTCTTGCCCACATTCTCTTGTCCCCTCTCCAGTTGATAGCCTCTTTTTCTTTGATTATATTTATGACATGCACACATACATGTGTATGTACAAATACAGAGAACCTGTCAAACCTATTTTTGTTGCTTGTATATTTATGGTTTCAAGGCTGACCACTTTGCATTCAACAACCAATAGGGGGCACATCCCTGGAAGAAGATAATTCTCCATCCAGCAATCAATACTCATCAGTTCTTTGTCCCGAGGTGGGATCCTATGAAACTTTCTCTCATCCATGTTAGTGTGCTTATTAATGTTGTCGTTGCTCTGGTCTTGACTATGCAGCCATTTCTGGAAGAGTGTTTTACAGCAGACTTTCTGGTAGTCTGACTCTTACAATCATTTGCCCACTTCTTCGCCCATGTTCTCTGAGCCACAGATGCAGGGGATGTGGAATAGATGTGTCTGTTGGATACATCTGGGCTCCCCACGATTTGTTGCTCTGGGCATTCTGTCCAGCTGTAGCTTTCTCTGATGGTCTCTATCTGCTATAAAAAGAGGCTTCTCTGATAAAGAGTGATAAGTATTCTTATTGCTAGGTATAAGAATAAAACGAAAATGTAGTAAGAAAGTATTCTGGTCTAGAATAGTAGCAACAGTAGATTCTTTTCAAATCTCTGGCTTCACTATCCCTAGGAGGTTGGTTCAGTTTCCAGTACTAAGCATGACATCCTCCTGTTGAGTGGGCCTTGAGTCACAGCTGTGGTTGCCATTGACATGTGAATGCCACTTTATACACCATTACACATGTCTGTCCATGCAGGTAATAGTCATGACTCACAGATACTGCATTTAGGTAGGACTATTTATCTTCTCCCCCCACCTCTTGGCAGTTTGAGTAGTATTTTCTGGAACCATGGAAGCTATTCCACAAAAGGAAGGCTTTCAAGTCAGATCAGGATCTAGGCTTCCAAGTCATATGGTGTTTTCAGCAATGAAGGCCCACCCTCAGCCCTTCAGGGGCAATCAAAGGCAATAATATGATAACCTATATCATTTTGGAATTATATGGGTAACCCTGACCAACCATCAACAGGAGGTTCTTAGTTTCTGGTATGGGGGTTTCTCTTTGTCTATGATGCTTGTGGAGGCCATTGTCAACATTCCCAAATGGGAAACAGAATAATGGGGAGGGGCATCCAATCGGGGAGTGGGAGTGGGGCCAATACAGAAGGAGAATGAGGGACAAATAACATCGAAGTTGTTTGATAAAGACTCAAGGGATCATATTATTTTATATTTACCTGAAATTATGCACTGTATATATAAGCGTATGTGTACATACACACACATACACACACACACACACACACACACACACACACACACACACAAACACACACACACACACGGAAGTTAAACTCAAGGGATAATAATATTATTTTACATGCGTTAAATGCATACATGTAAGTGTATGTACACACACACATAAAAGGTAGTTAAACAAAAGGGTCTATTTTTACTTCTCCTGGGGAGTGTTCACTTGAAGGAAATACGGTATTTGCTGACATCGGACCACATCAAAGGCTTGTTCTTGAATATATTTGTGTTTTATAACTTTTCTGATTTTATTAGTCACTGATTTGACACTCTTCTCCGAACTCCATGTAGTGCCCCGTGGAAGCTTATTAAAAGTAAAGTTAAACACATCACCCAGAGATCCTACTCCAGCTCAATAAAAACAATTCTATAAAAGAAACGAAGCTGCCTCCCCTTGCAAACGATACTGGGAAATATATTACATTGTTTTTAAAATCTCACTTTGAATTACTGAGTCATAAATAATCATGAAAGTCTGCTGTTTTCAAGAAAACAAGTGGAACTAGAGATCATGTTAAGCAAAACAAGCCAGACTGAGAAGGACAGTATCCTGTGCTCCCTCATACGTAAAAACTCTAGATTGAATAAATGAGTAAGACTTGAAAGTAGAAAAGGGACTATTTGGGAAGAAGACTCAAACAGGAGGGAAGAGAAGTTAACAAATGGAAGAAGCATGATCAAGTTGCATTATGTGTATGTGTGAAAAGGTCTTAAGATGTCCATTATTTTTATATTATTATTTATATATTGATTATTTGTTAATGATAAAAATGAGCAGGCTAGGAAGATGCCTCAGGAGTTAGGAACACATACTGCTCTTGCAAAAGACCCAACTCTCCTTACCAACACCCACGTCAGATAGTTCACACAAGCTTTCAGCTGCAAGGGATCTGACACCCTATCCTGGTCTCCACTAAAGGCTTCAGCAACAAAATAAAATTACAGTTTATCAGAATTAAAGATTGTGCTTGGCAAGGATGCTTGAGTCTCAAATGGAAAAGTTGTGGAAGGCAGATGGAAGGAGGGAACTGGGTGGGAGAGAGGATCAGGAGGGGAGGAGGGGTTGGGATCTGGTGCAGGGAGGGGCAAAGGGGATGACCTGTGGCCATACGAATGAATGGAAATATAGAACTGGGGGCAGGGAAGATGGGGACATCTTCGGGAAGAAACAGAGACCTGGGATAGAGGAGGCACCCAAGAATCAGTGGGGGTGTCCTTAGCTGTGACTCACAGCATTGGGCATCTAGAGCCTGGGGAAGGTGCCTCCTGAGGCCAGGCAGGAACCCCAGGGGAGCAATAGGGACACCAAACCACACACAAAACATTTGACCCAAAACTTATCTTATCTATAAGAAATGCAGAGGTTGGGAATGGAGCAGAGATTGAGAGAATGGCCAACCAATTACTGGCCCAACTTGAGACCCATCCCATGGACAACCACCAATCCCTGCCACTATTAATGATACTCAGTTGTGCTTGCAGCCAGGAGCATGGTGTTCTCTGAGAGGCTCCACCCAGTAGCTCACTCAGACAGATACAGACACCCACCACCAAACAAAGGCTAGAGCTTGTGGGCTCTTGTGGACAAAAAGGAGGAAGGATTGTGGGCCCCGAACTTCACAGGAAGACTAACAGAGTGAACTAGCCTGGACCCTTGAGGCTTTTGGAGACTGAACCACCAGCCAAAGAACATACATGGGCTGGACATAGACCTCCCTGCTCATATGTAGCAGATATGAATGCAGCCTGGTCTTCATATGGGTCCTAAATAACTGGAATGGGGGCTACCCCAAAAGCTGTTGCTGTCTGTGGGATATGTTCTTCTAGCTGAGCTGCCTTATCTGGCCTCAGTGGAAGAGGAAGGGCCTAGCCCCACACAGACTTGAAGTACCAGGTGGGGGGATGACCCAGAGGGGTCCCCATCTTGTCAGAGGAGAAGGGAAGAGGGGGAAGGGGAAGGATTGTGGGAGGGGGTGGCAAGGATGGGGGTAGTAAACAGGATGTAAAGTGAATAAGGAAAAACTAAGTCTTTTTTAACATGAAAGGCATCGTTAAGGAAATAAAGTCATTCCATTCTGTTTTCTGTTGCTGTGATAAACACCACAACTAAAAGCAGCTTGGGGAGAAGAGGGTTTATCTGGGCTGACATCATGTAGGAAAGGCAGGGCAGGAACTCAAAACAGGAACCTGGAGGCAGGAGCTGATGCACAGGCCATAGAGGGATCCTGTGGCTTGCTCAGCCTGCCTTCTTGTAGAATTTGGGACCATCTACCCTCACAGTGGGCTAGACCCTCCTACAACACTCATCAATCAAAATATGAACCACAGACATATCCATAGGCCAATCGGATGGAGGCATTTCCTCAGTTGAGGTCCCTCCTCTCTGGTGACTCTAGTTTGCATCCAGTTGAAAACATCCAGCACAGATTAATAAGCCACAATATGGGAGGAAATCCTTGAGGTTCTTACAACTGAGAAGGGCATTTGTCTGCAATACACGAAGAGGTCTTATAATTCAACCATAAGATGTGTAGTCAAAGGGGCAGAAGTTTCGAATCACTCACTGAGTAGGATGTAAGAATAAGATCAATAAGAAAGAGAGAAGCCGTGGCAGGACAATATGGCGGGTGACATTAAGATTATATGCTGTACCTTTATAGGTTGTTACGAATGTTCTTAAGGGATGGATGGTACTGGGCTTTGTATGTTTAGGTGGGCAATTATCTTATCAATTGGATCTAAGATTATTGTGTTATGTGTTCTTTAATGTGTAGATTTAAGTGTAATGGAGTGTGGGGCGACTGGTCTGGGCCACCGTGGAGCTAGGACGTGTTTCCGACAAGATATCTAGGAGATATCTTGGGGCACCGAGGTACCGGACCTAGCAGGGTAAAAGACCACAAAACTTTTTTATTTTTATATTTTTACAACAACAGATGGCGAACCAATGTGATGGGCAAGAACCCACTAGTAATCCTGAGAGTTGAGAGAAAGTTTTTATTTTCTAAGTTAAGAGGAGGCCGGCGCCATGTTAAGTCATGTGATATCTTAAGGGTGGGAATTCAAACAAAGAAATGGGGAAGCTGCCTGGGCTGGCAGGCTGTAGGTCCCCTGCTGTGTGATAAGTAATGGCAGCTCAGAGAGTTAGAGATTAAAAACTGCTTTTTAAAGAAAGTTGTTTAGAAAGTCTTTCAGGATACTCATATTCTTTTTAACATGGGCTCCATAGGAATTTTGGGTTGAAATCCTAGTTAGACAAGCTACTTCTTAATTACAGATATTATTAAAAGGTGATTAAGCTTGTTTTTAGAAAAAGAAAGTAAAGAGATTACCTGAATCAGGTGGGGATTTTCATCCACGGTTCAGAACTTGGATAGGGAAAAATCAGTCACTACCTCCAAGTAGAGAGTTGTGATGAATGTCTGTAACACCAGGGAGAGTGAATACAGGCATATATTATAGAAGTTATTAAGGTTAAATAAAAATCTGTGACTCCGGGTAGAGAGCTTAACAGATGGATATATTTTGGGCAAAAGTCCTGGTTTGATATGTTGCTTATTGATATTAGAACTGATAAAAGGTGTTTAGTTTGTTTTATGAATTACCCCACTAAAGGCCATATGGCTCGTTGATGCCAGCTAGCGAGGGTTTGTGGTTACTTTTGATATTTACCACAACAGGAAGCTCGGATTCTCTTAACGTAGGCTCCACAGGAATTTTGGGTTAATTTCCTGATATCACAGAGTACAAAAGCCTATCAGGCTCATTGTTTAGCTTACTTTCTTCTTTAAAAAATTGTGTAGTCTTCGTGATGGGTGTGGCTTTGAGTTTTATGGTTATATTATTACTCTGGGAGAGAGTGCAAGATACAAGCTTTTCTGGTTTCAGATTAAGGAACACAGTATTTTGGGAGAAAGATTTTGTCTTTGTGTTTTTAAAAAGTGTGATTAGGCTCTGGAAACCTCACAGAGTCATACTGATCAGATTTGATAGAGGTAGACCGCCTGAAAAATTTATTCAGGAGAGTCAAACAAAAAGATATCTCAATTCTAAACTTTTGTCTTGAGAGTTGTATTTTACAGAGTGTGCCTACTTGGATTCCTGGTCTCAAGAACTTTCAGCTGGGTCCAGTCAGGACACATCGGCTACAGAATTTGCTTCATTCTTCCTACCCCCTACCACCAAGGATATCTCAATGCCTATGTACAGCTTGAAGAAGTTATGGAGGAGTCGTCGCCCCGATTCCCTGACTTTGTGAGGCTGGAAGTGGTTATTCTAAAGTTGTTTTTATGAGGAATTTAAAATTGGTTGTAATTTAACAGGGAGGAATTAGCTAGATTGAGTTGTACAGTCATAATCTCATTTGCTAACTAAGCTAAAATCTTATCTTTGCTTTGATATAGAATTTATTTGTTAAAAGTTTAAAAGTACAAGGTTTAGAGCCAGCCCTATTGATGTCATTACAAACTTCTGAGTTGATTACACATGTGAGTTAAGGGCCAAATAGCAAACATATTGTGAGAGTACTTTCAAGATATTATTAAGATATAAAGACAACAGTCCAGATTGTCTTATATAGATAGATGGTTTTCAAAAACGTCAGAAATCCACAAAATTTGAGATTTAAAGTTATTTATCTTTTGTTGAGACATATCTGCTCCTAACAGTTCCCCTTTGGTGGCGTTAATGAAAAATTTGAACATCTCTACGACCAGGTGAGGCAATACTTTGTGGCTAGGCAGCCACTGGACAAAACTGCCTGTTTCATCTGCAGACTAATACTGTCCAGAAAAGGACAAATTATGCAGAATAGTTGACTGATAAATTCTGCCAAGTCAGGGTGATCAGCCCTTCAAAATCTGCATTTCAAGAGTCTATCATTTGATTTTTGGGCCAGAAGGCTGAAGACTTACACTCACATGTTGCTAACAGGGGACTGTGATAGTGGAGATTTGTCTCTACCCACCTCTCAGTTCTAGAAGCTGTGTTAGGCTTCCTATGTGTATAATATTTGGTCATTCTCAGATTTCTGACGGGGTTGAAGACTGATTATAGTCTCATAGCCTATCAGGCTGTATAACTCTGAATATACATATTTTATTAGATAGTTATCAGATAGTATACAAGCTAGCCAAGATATAATATAGATTTTAAGCCGTTCTTAAGCTGGAATGAATAAATGTTCTGTTTAACTGATATAGTGATAGACTGGGTGTTGAGTATATCATATGCTTTATAAATTGTAGAATGGTAATAATTATACTCAATTTATATATAAGTGAAAAGGCTTTTTAACTGGACAAAAAGGGGGAAATGTTGTGGTTTGCCCTTGAGTTATCTATTTTGATGATAATTCCACTGCCCCAAGGACAGCTGCCTAGTCACGTACTCAGGAATCAGGTGACTTCACCAGAAACTTCTCCCCCATTAAATTTGTAAAATACAGTTGAGGGGCAGGTACAGGATAGAAGGAGACCTGTTATTGGAGGAGAAGTATAAATGGGTGGGAGAGGAGTTTGAAGGAAGAGGAGGAGACTGGGATAGAGGAGGAAGAGACAAGAGGAGGGAGAGAAGCCATGGCAGGACAATATGGCGGGTGACATTAAGATTCTACACTGTACCTTTATAGGTTGTTACAAATGTTCTTAAGGGATGGATGGTACCGGGCTTTGTACGTTTAGGTGGGCAACTATATCTTATCAATTGAATCTAAAAAAAAAAAAAAAAAGAAAAAGAAAAAAAGAATTGGTAAGAAAATAGAAAAGCACTCAACACCATTCCTTGTCAAAGAAATACAAACTGGAATCAACGAGATGCCAGTTCATACCAGTATTAGACAACTATTGTCAAAACAAATAATAAAACGAGTCACAGTATACAGGGACACTGACATTGTTCATGGGCACACAGAATGACACAAAACAACTTAGAAGTTCCTCAAAATAGTATGTATAAAGTTATCATAAGACAGCACTTTCATATTAGTTATCTGCATCCTATATACCTATATGAAAAATGGCATCTTCGTGTACATAAATGGCTGCACTGCAGCAGTCTGTCAAAACCCCTAACAGAAGAACCCATGTGTCCATCACCTGCTGAAAGAATAAACAAATGTATTATGTCCATAAAATAGAATATCGCCTGTCAATAAAAATGACTGAAGAACTGACACATACAAAGACAGACCTTGAAAGCCTTGTGTGCAGTGAAAGAATCAGACAATAAAGACTGTGTGTTGCATGGTTAATTTGCCTAGATTATTCAAAACATCAAGTCAACACAGATGCAAAGCAGATTATAGGTTTCCACGCACTGGGAGGGTTGAATGGGAAGGGAGGGGATGACTATTAATGAGTACTGGGGAAAGAAATGTTCCAAACATATTTTGCTGATAGTTACACACTTCTGTAAGTGCACTAAAAACCACAGGACACAAATACACTCAAATGAGACTTGTGGTGTGTAAGCTAAATGTCAGCAAAGGTTTTAAAAAGAATATTCACAACGGTGCTTGTGACACCAAAAGTCTGCAATAATCTGACTATCTGCCAACGGTGAAACGGATGCACAGGTTTGCATACTTACGATCTGAAATGTGAACAGCAATGAGATAAAGACTGTCAAAGGCGCATCACTGAATAGTGGAAGAAACTCCTGAAGTTCAAAAATGATCCCACTTAGATGGTTCGGGTAAGCCAGAGAAAATGAAATAGTTCTTTCTCGACTTGATTTCTCATTCAAAGGAGGAAAAACTCAAAGTTATGATTAACAATCTTTCACATTATGAAGTTTTTCATTTTGAACATTGAAAACAATACGGCTGTGAGAAAGGGGCCAATGCGTTCTCCAGAAAGAGATGTCATCAATGTTTTTAATCTATATTTTGTTCTTTATTCTACCCAAACCTTTTTCAAAAGACTAAGTAGAAAAACAAGTCTGTTAAAGTCTGAAACACAAGCACAGACAGGTGAATAAATTCTGAACTCTATGAAACATCTATTAAATGCCACAGGGGTGATCAAAGGCTGAGTCCATATCCCATCCCAGCACGAAGGACTGGTATGCTGAGTGCAGTTGAGGATAGAGAGCTTTTATTCCAAATTGCCATGAAAGACTTCATAGAGTCCCCTGATACTTCAAGACCTCTGTCAGAACAGAATCAGGTTACCAAATAAAAAATAAAAAGTAAAAACCTTTGAACTCTTCCGTTTTTATTTTGAGGTATTTTTCCCTCTTCAGAATCCTCTGGGCAGATATGAAAACAAAGATGTGAGACTTCCACCTCTGAGGTTTTGGTTGGGTAGTTTGCCAGCGTTCTGTGGCTTTGTTTCTAAAAGGAGTGGTTAAAAGGATCAGCGGGGTCCTGAGTCCCACTGTCAGTAGATCCTGATTCAATGACACTTTGATATTTGTCTATGTTAAAATTCACTCTTAGGAATTTTGAAGGAATTTCTGAATGAGCTTCTTAGTGTCCCAAGTCTGGTTTTACACTGTATAGTCAGATAGCCGATGTAAAGGAACTAATGAGTAACATTAGCATAGCACCGAATTGGCCCAACCTCAGGTCACGTGGATAAGAAGACCCTGCAAGAAAGCAAGCAGCTGTGTTTTATCTAGCAAGCAAAGCTGGAACCCCATCTCACTACAGACTCCCAACAAGAGCTGAACAAAAACTAAGTAACCAGAATTCTCCATGTCGATCATGTTCATTCTTCAAGGTACTTAACAGAGAAAATGAGGAAGAACACAATAAGAGATCTCATTCCCAAGGTATGGGACAATGGCTTTGGGTACATGAAAGCAATCTAACTGGGTCTCAAATTTTATTTAAAGGTTTTTATGCCTTTGTATGAAAGTTGAAATTAATAATCAAAAGAAGATTGTCAATCTTCAGATTTCTCTACTTCTCCAAAATGGTATTGTTACCATGGTCAGGCACAGTAGCACACACCGTTAACCCCAGTGCCAGGAGGCAGTCGGGAAGATCTCTGTGAGTTCCGAGCCAGCCTGGTCTACAGAGCAAGTTCCAAGACTGCCAGGGTCACACAGAAAAACAAGTCTCAAAATAGATTATGAGAGAGAGAGAGAGAGAGAGAGAGAGAGAGAGAGAGAGAGAGAGAGATGAATGGATTAATAGCTAGATTAAAACCACTTAGCTTTTCTGTTTAATAAGAAAGATTTAACTTTCTTGCCTTATCCACCTGTGGTTATTTAAATAACAATTTTATGAACTTCAAGTGAAAAGAAAAACTTTAAAATTGCCCCCTAGACAAAAGTTGAAGCCAAAACCCAACCCTGAAACTGCCTGTTCCAGAAACTAGCTGATCACAGAAAGAGTAATTGCACCCGCTGGTTCAGCCACTTTGTTCCAGAAGCTAGCTAACCATAATAGCAGCTGACCATAGTAGCAGGAACTGATTAACCATAAAGTTAGATTAAAATCTTAAAGAACAATCCTGAGTAACAGGAGGTTCTACCTTGTGATTCGGTATGGTTTTTCCTTTAAATACCCCTTCTTCCAACCATTTGAGGTCGAACTCCTCTACCCCTGCATGGGATACAAGTCTCGACCCCAGTGCACTGGTTTCTGTCATCCTTATCAATAAACCTCTTGTTGATTGCATCAAGATCAGTCTCCCGTGAGTTCTTGGGGGGTCTCGTCATCCGGAGAATTGAGTGAGGGTCTCCCCGCTCCGGGGGTCTTTCACAAGGAAGTATTAGAAGTCATTTGATTTTCTTTAATGGTTGTATCATAGCTCCTTAAATTTCTTTGAAAGTAGATTTTAATTCAAATCTCAAGTATCTATGTAAAAAGCCAGCCCAGTGTTAGGGAGGTGGAGACAGGAGGATCCGGCTTGCTGGTCAACCAGTCTAGCCGAATCTGTGAGCTCCAAGTTCAATGATTGACTCTACCTCAGAAAGTAAAGCAAAGAGTGATTGAGGAAGCTACTCCACATCAATATCTGGCCCCCAGAGGCACACAGGCATGAGAGTACACACACACACACACACACACACACACACACACACACACTCACTCACCACACACTCAAAAGGCAAACAAAAAAGAAATTTCACAAATAACTTTCTTCTGTTTAATGAGAATTATTGATGACAAACTTATTCTAGATTCCTAATATATTTTGAGATCAGGCATATTAAGCATTAAACAATAAATATCAATATGCTTCTGGGTTTCTTTCAAAGGCTGAAAAATAATGCAAGGCTGACTTCACTGTGTTTTTCGTTTTCTCATCCATGGGTATCTGTCTTCTTTGAAATCCCCTCCCCCGTGGTATCTTCTACATGCCTGAGATTCTCTCTTCTATCGCTTGTATTCTGTTGGTGACGCTTGCATCTGTAGTTCCTGTTCTCTTTCCTAGGTTTTCCACCTCCAGGGTTGTCTTGCTTTGTGTTTTCTTTAATGTTCCTATTTCCCTTTTATTTTCTTGTACAATTTTTTAATGGATATTTTATTTATTTACATTTCAAATGTTATCCCCTTTCCCGGTTTCCCCTCTGGAAACACCCCAGCCCATCCCCCCTCCCCTGCTTCCTTGAGGGTGCCCACCCACCCACTCCCTCCCTCCAAACTCCCCGCCCTGGCGTTTCCCTACACTCCAGCCTTCCCAGGACCTACATTCACTTCTACAGCCACCCACCAGAGCATTACCTGCCCTTGCCTTTCTCTGTAGAAGCGAATGGGAAAGGAAGGTGTCTCTGCAGATGAGCGAATTAGTAATGGGGAGAGCAAGAGATTCACAGTAAATTGCAAGTAGATTTGAGACTCCAACCAGGTTAATCCAAACACTAAACCGAAGTTACAAAATTGGAAAACATTGCTGCTCTTCTCAATGCTTTTTATTTGAAAAATAATTAATTTTCACTAGACACTTCATTGTGGTATTACTATTATTACATAAACAAGTACAGATTTTAAATTTTTTTTGTATAATGGTAGGTATAATCCACAGAAAGTCTACTGTAACCTCAGTAGAGTTTTAAGGTGTAAGGGGGTCCTGAGACCAATGAATAAGAGGTGCAGATGTGGGGTTGATTTGGCTCAGTGGTAGAGCCGCTTGCCTAGGAAGCGCAAGGCCCTGGGTTGGGTCCCCAGCTCCGGAAAAAAAAAAAAAAAAAAAAAAAAAAAGTGCAGATGTAAAAACATTATGGGACATAGAATGTGTGTGGATCTCACTCTGGGCCGAACGCCGCAAAAAAAAAAAAAAAAAAATGTTGAACGATTTTTAAGCAGAAAAAAAAGAGACCTGGTTCAAGTGTTTAAGAAATGACTCGGGTTTCTGTAAGAAGAGTAGACAGACTGGGGAGAAAGGAAACGGACCCATCTGCCGACTTATCAAATTACCGCCCACAGAAGTTTTTACTTTATCTGGTTACATTTATTTTGGGTTTGTAGTGCTAGAAATCAAACCGGAAGCTTCATCCAGTAAGCAAGTGCTCTACCACGAAGCCCCACCCCCCGCCCTCCCACAGAGGCTTTCCCAAGTTCCAGAACTAAGAGTGGAAACCTTAACAGTAGAAAAAAAAATAAAAAGGCCACTTGAAAATTATCTTTCTATTATGGAGCTAAAGAATTGCAAATATCGTGTCAATTTAAAAGATGGGGCCAAATGACTCCTGTAATTGACAAAACAACATTCGATGTTCTTTTTGCTTGTTTCTAGACCTTGGTAATTTACCTCAGCCCGGATACTGTGTGCTGTAGGCCTTACCGAGGCACACCATATAATTTTTAAGCAAAACGATGCACCAATAGAATTTTCTATGGGAAATGGAATAGTCCGGAAACAAAGCTGCTGCTGCCGCTGATGCTGCTGCTGCACGAGGCGCTGCTTTTGCAGTTAGGAGATTCACACCTGTCTACACCAGCAGAAACGGAACTTCACCCTCCTTATAAACGGCGCTTTTCAAAACTGATAAGGTGGTAGCTTTCATGACATCATACCATAAAAATAAATAAATAAATAAATAAATAAATAAATAAATAAATAAAAAATAAAATCCCGAATACCCTCTAATTATAGTATACTGTTTTATGGGCTAAGGAATATTTTATTTTCTTGCTAAGTATCTACCTGTGAAAACAATACACCCTCAAGAAAAACTGGATTGCCCTGGCTGTCTCAAATATCTTTACCAAACTTTGCAGCCCACCCTAAGGAATATTCAAGGTTGTTGCTCACTAAAACTTTCAGTTTGGGGTTGGGGATTTAGCTCAGTGGTAGAGCGCTTGCCTCGCAAGCGCGAGGCCCTGGGTTCGGTCACTAAAAACTTTCAGTTTAATCTTTCTGCCATCTCTAATACCTCAGAAAATAAATTGCTAAGAGAAATGAAAACGGTTCCTTTCTACGCTTACAAATTCTGGCCTTGCGTTCTCTTCTCTTGAGGGCCTGCTAACCGTGTGCATCCTGAGAGTTGTATCTCCTCAGCGCCCACGCTGTACCCCCTTATCACTGGGAATGTAAAGGGGTAAGAGAAGAAATACATAAGGATGTTAGTTTTTCTAAGTATAAAAGAAATTGCATAGGATAAAAGAATCAGTCGTGAAGGCACAAAACAGAGGTAGGCGGTGGCTGCTGAGGCAGGAGAATCGTTCTTGAGGGCGTGGCCACTGGTAAATTTCCCATGCTCTGGGGAACGACCTCATACCTGTGCCCATATGGGCACTAACTTAAAAGGAGAAAGATGAACTCAGGAGGAGATTATTTGGGGGTGTGTATGGAGAAAGAGCGGGGGTGGAGAATAGATACTATCATATCTCAAGAATTCTCAAGAACAAGGAGAAATTCACTGAAGGTTTCCTATGGTATGGCCAAGTCAGGCTCACAGAGAGCTACTCTGAATTGCTCACTCAGTCTCCAACATTAAAACTAAACGGAAGGAAGATTTGCTATTTAAATCTCTTCTCAGCTAGCAGGCTGTTTTGGCCAGTGGCAGAAGGGAAATGGTTTTTCCAGCTGTGTGATTGAGTGTGTGGAATAAATACAAATAAACGTGGAATTAAAACCTATGGCCGGCATCTATGGAGCCAAGTGTACCGCTTTAAAGCATTCTTCAGGAAAGGAGAGGACCCGAGAAAAATATAAATGTGTTTGAAACGGAGCTTGATAGACGAAATGTCATTTTCATGCAAATTTTCAAAACTGCTTTTAAAGTAAAACATGCCAGGCTTATTAAATCATTTGCACCATAGCTAGAATATGGGGACTCTGGAACTCAGCTTAATTTCCTTCTATTTCTCTCCATCTCAATTTTTTCTGCCATTAATATTACCACACTCTGTTGGACGTACCAGGTTGGGCCTACACCTGAGGGGAGGAAGGAAGGAAGGAAGGAAGGAAGGAAGGAAGGAAGGAAGGAAGGACAGATGGAGGGAAGGAGAGAGGGAGGGAGGGAAGGAAGGGAAGGAGGGAAGAAAGAAGGAAAGAAAGACAGATAGATGGAGGGAGGGAAGGAAGGGAAGGAGGGAGGGAGGAATACCATTCTCCGGAGGCTTCAATGTTTTGCTCTGTCAGTGACAATCGCCATAGGAAGCAAGACGGTTTAAACAGAAGCAGAAGCTGTAGTAATCATGCCTGGGCTAAGCTGGGGTTGTAGCAGCTGCCAGCATCGTGTCATTTCAGACATTCTAAAAGGTCTCCTCTAAACTCTCAAAACTTATGCTTTCCAGTTTCTATTTCATGCCAGTAATTCTCATAGTTTCCACTCTAACCCAAGATGGCAGATACCTTTGCTTGGTGATGGACATTATCTCAAAGTTCAAGTGAATGACAAAGTTATGAGTCAGTAAGAGTTTGAGCCAAGCACAGTCGTGAGAGACAGCAACGTCCACATTAAATAAAGTGGACACTTCATCTACCATAAGCGTGTGTGAGCCAGATGGGACAAGTAAGTAGAGGTCAATAAACTGATCTTAATGGGCAGCATTATGGTTGTTGGCATTCTGTCTAAGCTCCACCCACAGTTTCCTGGCAACAGCCAGGTGTGCCTGACTCACTGTAAAAGGGGCTGCTTGCCCTGTCCTCACCCTCTTGCTCTCTTGCTCTTCCTCTCTCTTCTCTGCTCTCTTGCCCTCTCCCCTTTGTCCCTTCTCTCCCCCTTTGTCCCCTTCCCTCCATGTACTCTTGACCGATCTTTGTTCCTCCCCTCTTCTGCTCTTCTCTCATTAAACCTTTCCACATGGAACTGTGTTGGCCTGTTGTGGATTGTCCAGACGCGAGCCGAGATTTCTACCCCAACAATGGTGAGGAGTGAATGTTAAAATAACTCATCTTCCCACCAGAACAGAAGTAATATGAGGTCCTAAGGCAAAACAAACAAGGAGACACAAGGACAGCCAAATGCTACCCTGCAAAAGGCAAATGAAGTATAAGGCAGAGACATTTAGCTCTGAGGTGCCTTGAAGGCATCATGTAAGGCCTAGCAGCTGCCACAAAGAACATAATAAGCTTTATGTGCACTGTTAGCGCTTGTCCGTAGCTCCCCAATCTTTGCTGTTGATGGTGGTACTTGAGGGTGGCCCCGGTAGCAGTCACTGGGAATCCCATCCATGAAATGCCCATGGATTTCCAGGTAGACTCTTAGTGTGGTTGCCTGGATTGCAGTCTTCGTAGCAAGTCCAGTCTGATAGTGGAGGAAACTCTTGAGTCTGACAAAAGAAATTTGTTGGGACAACTGATCAAGTTGATTGGGGGACTGGATGCATGGAAGGGAAGTAGAATTCGGGAGAATGGCATCCAGGGTCTGTAATTTAGAGGAAACAAATCTCATAGCTGAAGCTCGTCCAGGATGAGTTTGTGAAAGAGACAAAGAGGTGACATCACTAAGAACCATATTAAGGAATGTGATGTGCTAATGGTGAAAGGTAGAAGTTTTAAGGTCCCCCACCCCACCTCCAGACAAAAGTTCAGAGCAGAAGAAAGAAACTGGTCGGGCCCTGGAACTGCAATTACACCAGCCAGTTCGACAACTCTCTCCCAGGAACTAGCCGAACAAAAAGTTAAATTAAAATCTTAGAGAACAATCTTGAGAAACAGGAAGCTTCTCCTTGTGATTTTTTACTGGTATTCTCAACATTTTCCAATGACGCCATCCCTACCCCCTTGGGTTGTGGCTTCTTCCTTTAAATTCCCCTTCTCTTAGCTACTGGGGGTCGAACTCCTCTGCCCCTGAGTAGGATACGAGTCTCGACCCCAGCGCACTGGTTCATATCAATAAACCTCGTGTAAATTACAGCAAGGACGTCCTTATGTGAGTTCTTGGGGGGTCAAGTCATTCCGAGACTTGAGTGAGGGTCACCCTGTTCCGGGGGTCTTTCAATGGCATGGGGAGTGAGCACTGTTGTAGAAAATAACCAAGGAATCAAGTTAGAGATGAAGAGAAAGCCTCAGAAGGAAGAACCTTTTTTTTAAAGTGTTTAAACTCCAGGAAGGTAGGCAGAATGAGAACCATCGAGATGCTTGGGGCACAGGATATGGCAGACACTCATGTGCCCTCAGTATGGTGTTTAAAGGCGGACTGGACTTCCTGGTAAGATGGCAGTGTGGAAGCTGTATAGGACTGAGTGGGTAATTGAGTAAGCCAGCTCAGTCAGTCAACAGGTTCTCCAGGGCAGGAGTGAGGATTAACAAGAAAAAAGACAATTAGACAACATTTAACATGACTCCAGCCAGTTCTGAGGCTGAGCTGAGCTTTTTGTTTTCCAATCTGTTTTTATACCACTTTAATAACATGCAGAATAATAAGATCAGTTCTGGGTCCAGGGAAAGCAAGACAATAAAACAAAGCCCTGTAAACACCTTTCCGAGGCTAATCTGGATGACAAGACAAAAGGACTGCCACACATGCTACCACTGAGCCCTCTCTGAGCTTTGCATTAACTCAAATGCAAATGTTCTTAATCTGGGCCTATTTCCTGAGCCCAGGCCCAAAGTCAGATTCCTGCCTTGAGCTTCTTTCTTTTGTTCTGGTCAAATTCCTGCCAAGTGTCTAGAAACAAAAAGTGGCCCCAAAAGGTTCTCTACAGGTAATTATAGTTAGTAAAGGAGGAACAGAACTATATTTTTTTTAGACCACTGGCTATTTCTCCAACAAACACCTTACCCTTGCTTCCTCTACCATCGGACTAAAATTGCTACTGGAATTTCAACCCACTCAGCCACTGCCACAGCTGTGTGTTAGTGCAGAGAAACGATGAGGAACACCAAAGATGGAAAGGAGCCTCCCACAGGTTCTGAACTGTGCTGCGAGTACCACACAGCCACCAGATGCTTATAGAACCTACCAGAACCCAGCAATCCAGGCTGGGTGGGGTTTGCCTTGACTATCTACAGCTACTGCACAGAAGAAAACACCGCACAAAAAGGAGTTAGGAGGTCATATGTGAAGAATGCGGCTGTAAAAATCAATGGAGTAGATCCCAGACCAAAGAGACAAGGTGGCAGATCTACCAAGAGGAAAACAACATTCAGGCCAGTGATGTCGGTACGAGGAGGAAATACTTTCTCTAAGGGGTGACCCCTCGTAGGCTGATCATGCTTCAGTAGATTGCCCCATACCTGTGAGTATACAGCCAGCATGAACTGAACCTGGAGGGTTAGAGGAGGGAGAGGGGCGGGGGAGGAGGTGGGAGGGAAGGAAGGGAGAGGAGGAGGAGGACTGTACACAGAGGTGGGAGGGGTAGTTAGAGGACAGGGTAGATCTGAGAGGAATTATGGAGCAATGGGGAATGGATATGATTAGAATACATTGTATGCATTATGAAATTCTCAAATTGACTAAATACCATATGCTTCACCATGTTCTTATCTTTACCTAAATGCAAGCAAGAGTGTACAGGGAGCGATAAGATTTTCTTATTGGGATGGGGGTGGGGATAAAATTGAGCCACAAAGCATAAACACTTGCTGCTGCTGAAAGATGTTGAGAACCAAATGACAGCTCAACAAAAATGCAGGAATTTTCTCAAGGCGGAGTAAATCTGAAGAGAAAGTGGATCTTATCTCCTTCATCCTGACTGAAGATGGTCAGAAGCCAACAGAAGTAGGTGAGAGCGGCTCTGGCCATGAAATCTCTTCAGTAAAGGAGCTTGAGGAGAAAACAAACTCCCCATCTTTAGTAATAGATGTTGGCTCTTTCACAAATATTTGGGAGGAAATTCAGGGCAATGCTCCAAGCACTCCCCACTCCATCCCACCCTATATCACTTCCATGCCTGAGATACTGTTTGCTTTCTAGAAGTTTCTCACCACAGGGTGCCAGCCACCTTATTCCTGTCTGTGCAAAGCCTTGTAGAAAGACTCATTTCTTTCCCCTGTTTTCAGTGGACTTCGTCATTTCCTTTAACCAGTTTTCTCAACCACTGTCATTTTGTGCCCAGTCACTTTTTGCTTGCGGTGGGTTAGGGAGATGGGACGCACTGTCCAGTGCATAATAGGATTTTGGAAACATCGCTGTACTCTCCCCACTAGATATCAAAAACTTAGTCTAGTGGTGACAGTAAAACCTGTATATAGGCATTGTCAAATGTTCCTTTAGAGCAACACACCCTACCCACATTGAGAATCCTGCAAGATAGTAGTGGATCCTTGACTCATTAGGAGACAAATGTCACTATGTCATATAACTTCAATTATAAATTTCTAATGGGACTGAACTGAACTGGTCCCACAGCTCCCTGCACCCAAATCCCATGGGGGAGAGAGCTGGACCCTTAGAAGTGTGGAAACTCCTGAGAACTCAGAGGAGACAACTACTTTCTGCTCACATTCCTGACCCAAGAGGAAATCAACTAGTGCCATCTGTGCCCTCTGGGCACAGGGACCTAGGAGCAGTCAGGGGAAGGACCCTTCGGCTTTCTGCCTGTGCTCAGAGCTGAAAGTCAGTCGATAGGAGCGCCTACACACCTGAGAGCAGAGCTCTCTGTTCCCAGATCCAGCTGAAAGAAAACAGGTCTACAGGAGTGCTGACATGCAAGACTACAGGAGGGTCAAGCCGTGATCAGCGACAGCAGGACAAGCTAACACCTGATGGCAAGAGGCAAGCACAAACACCTAAGCAACAGAAACCAAGACTACATGACATCATCAGAGCCCAGTTCTCCCACCAAAGCAAATACTGAATATCCAAACACACCAGAAAAGCAAGATTTAGATTTAAAAAAATCACATTTTGTGATGATGATGGAGGACTTTAAGAAGGACATAAATAACTCACTTAAAGAAATATGGGAGAACACAAGTAAACAAGTAGAAACCTTAAAGAGGAAACACAAAAATCCTTTAAAGAATACAGGAAAACAACCAAACTGGTGAAGGAATTGAACAAAACCATCACATATTTAAAAATGGAAATAGAAGCAATAAAGAAATCACAAAGGGAGACAACTCTGGAGATAGAAAACCTAGGGAAAAGATCAGGAATTATAGATGCAAGCATCACAAACAGAATACAAGAGATAGAAGTGGGGCTGGAGAGATGGCTCAGCGGTTAAGAGCACCCAACTACTCTTCCAGAGGTCCTGAGTTCAATTCCCAGCAACCACATGGTGGCTCACAACCATCTGTAAAGAGATCTGATGCCCTCTTCTGGTATATGTGAAGACAGCTACAGTGTACTTATATATAATAAATGAATAAACCTTAAAAAAAAAAGAGATAGAAGTGAGAATCTCAGGGGCAGAAGATACCATAGAAAACATCAACAGGATGGTCAAAGATAATGTAAAACGCAAAAAGCTCCTAACTCAAAACATCCAGGGAATCCAGGATGTACTAAGAAGATCAATCCTAAGGATAATAGGTAGAGAAGAGAATGAAGACTTCCAACTTAAAGGGCCAGTAAAACTTCCCTAACCTAAAGAAAGAGATGACCATAAACGTAAAAGAAGCCTATGGAACCCCAAATAGATTGGACCAGAAAAGAAATTCCTCCTGTCACATAATAATCAAAACACCAAATGCACAAAACAAAGAAAGAATATTAAAAGCAGTAAGGGAAAAAGGTCAAGTAACATATAAAGGTAGACAAATTAGAATTACACCAGACTTCTCAACAGAGACTATGAAAGCCAGAAGATCCTGGGCAGACTGTCATACACACCTTAAGAGAACACAAATGCCAGCTCAGGCTACTATTTCCAGCAAAACTCTCAATTAACAGAGATGGAGAAATCAAGATATTCCATGACATAATTAAATTTACACAGTATCTCTCCACAAATACAGCCCTACAAAGGAAAATAGATGGAAAACTCCAACACAAGGAGGGAAACTACACTCCCGAAAAAGCAAGAAAGTAATCTCCTAGCAACAAAACCAAAAGAAGAGAGACACGCAAACATAACTCCACCTCTAACAACAACAACAACAACAAAAAACAAAAAACAAACAAACAAAAAAACAGGAAGCAACAATCACTTTTTCTTAATATCTCTGAACATCAATGGATTCAATTCCCCAATAAAAAGACATAGAATAGCAGACTAGATACATAAAGAGGACCCAGCATTTTCCTGTACACAGGAAACACACCTCAGAGAAAAAGACAGACTCTTACTTCAGAGTAAAAGGCTGGAAAACAACTTTCTAAGCAAATGGTCCTCCAAAGAAACAAGCTGGAGTAACCATATTAATATCAAATAAAATCAACTTTCAACCAAAAGTTACAAAAAAATTAGGGAAGGACACTTCATATTCATCAAAGGAAAAATCCACCAAGATGAACTCTCCCTCCTAAATACCTATGCTCCAAATGCAAGGGCACCTACATACATAAAAGAAACCTTACTACAGCTTAAATCACATGTTGCACCTCACACAATAATAATAGGATATTACAACATCCCACTCTCATCAATGGGCAGACCATGGAAACAGAAATTAAATAGAGACATAGAGAAATAACAGAAGTTATGAACCAAATGGACTTAACAGATATTTATAAACATTTCATCCTAAAACAAAAGGATATAACCTCTTCTCAGCACCTTATGGTACCTTCTCCAAAACTGACCATATAATCGGCCACAAAACAGGCCTCAACAGATACAGAAAGATAGAAATAATCCCAGGTGTCCTATCAGATCATCATGGACTAAGGCTGGTCTTCATTAACAACAAAAAATGACAGAAATGCTCTACTTCATGATAATGTGGTCAAGGAAGAAAGAAAGAAAGAAATTAAAGACTTTTTAGAATTTAATGAAAATGAAGGCACAATATACCCAAACTTATGGGACACAAGGAAAGCAGTGCTATGAGGAAAACTCATAGCTCTGAGTACCTCCAAAAAGAAATGGGAGAGAGCACATATCAGCAGCTTGACAGCACACCTAAAAGCTCTAGAACAAAAAGAAGCAAATATACCCAAGAGGAGTAGAAGGCTGGAAATAATCAAACTCAGAGCTGAAATCAACCAAGTAGAAACAAAAAGGACTATTCAAAGAATCAACAAAACCAGGAGTTAGTTCTTTGAGAAAATCAACAAGAGATAAACCCTTAGCCAGACTAACCAGAGGGCACAGAGAATTTATCCAAATTAACAAAATCAGAAATGAAAAGGGAGACATAAGAACAGAATCTGAGGAAATTAAAAAAAATCATCAGATCCTACTACAGAAGCCTATATTCAACAAAACTGGAAAATCTGAAGGAAATGGACAATTTTCTAGACAAATACCAGGTACCAAAGTTAAATCAGGAACAGATAAACCATCTAAATAACCCCATAACTCTTAAAGAAATAGAGCATTTATTAAAAGTCTCCCAACCAAAAAGAGCCCAGGACCAGATGGGTTTAGTGCAGAATTCTATCAGACCTTCATAGAAGACCTCATACCAATACTATCCAAACTATTCCACAAAATAGAAACAGAAAGATCACTAACAAATTCCTTCTACACTTATACCTAAACCACACAAAGACCCAACAAAGAAAGAGAACTTCAGACCAATTTCCCATATGAATATCAACACAAAAATACTCAATAAAATTCTCACAAACCAAATCTAAGAACACATCAAAATGATCATCCATCATGATCACATAAACTTCATCCCAGGCATGCAGGGATGGTTTAATATATGGAAAACCATCAACGTAGTCAACAAACTGAAAGATAAGAACCACATGATCATTTCATTAGATGCTGAGAAAGCATTTGACAAAATTCAATACCCCTTCATGATAAAAGCCCTGGAAAGATCAGAAATTCAAGGCCCATACCTAAACATAGTAAAAGCCATATACAGCAAACCAGTAGCTAACATTAAACTAAATGAAGAGAAACTTGAAGCAATCCCACTAAAATCAGGGACTAGACACTACTTATTCAATATAATACTAGAAGTCCTAGCCAGAACAATCAGACAATGAAAGGAGGTCAAAGGGATATCCAATAAAAAATGAAAAAGAAATAAATTTCTAATGGATTATTCTTATCTTTTTATTTTTCTCAGAAGCCTTCCTGATGTGTCCTTCTCCTAATCCTATTAAGGAGTGAACCCTCCCCAGGTTAAGTCATCTGATACAGACAGCAATACCTGTTGACATTGTTGAATTAGGAAAACAGGTGACTAACCAGAAAGGATGGATAAATGCTCTTGATTTGAAACTGTCTCCCCCAACCCTGTCTGGCATGGTGACCCATGCCTATACTCCCAGAACTCATCACAGTGAGAAGGGAGCTTTGCAATTTGAAGGCCAACCTGAGCTGCTTAACAAAACCCTTTCAAAAAACCCGGGCTGTGCTGGAAGAGCATTTACAGACTTTTTTAAATCCTGTCTTTGGGTTCTTGTGTTTACATCCATAGGATGGTGTGCTTGTTCCTATAGAAGTCAGAAGCAACATTTGGAGAGAGTCTTTGCTGTCTTTCCATTATAAGGATCAACCTTGGATAACTGGCACTTGGTGACAAGTGCTGTTACCCACTGAGACGTCTTGCTGGCTCTTTATTTTCTCTTTGTTTGGATTTATTTATTTATTTATTTATTTATTTATTTATTTATTAATTATAAGTACACTGTAGCTGTCTTCAGACACACCAGAAGAGGGCATCAGATCTCATTACAGATGGGTGTGAGCCACCATGTGGTTGCTGGGATTTGAACTCAGGACCTCTGGAAGAGCAGTCAGTGCTTTTACCACTGAGCCTTCTCTCCAGCCCCATCTGTTTGTTTCTTTAATTAATGCTTTGTTTGTCTCCTTTTCTTTGTTAGAGTTCACTGTGGCACTGTACCCTGCATCCTACTTCCTCCAGCTCCTAAATGCCGGGCTTGCAGCTGTGCACCACCATGCCTGGCTCTGTTTACTGCTATGACTACCATGTGTAGTACACGTGTGCAGGATAGCCTCCAAGAGTCAGCTCTTTCTACCAGGGGTTCTGGGGATCAAACTTGAGTCATCAGGCTTGTGAAGCAAGAGCTTTTAACACGTGAGCCATCCCGACAGCCATAACTTTATATTTTGATTGACAGATAACGTTTGTATATATTTATGATGGCCATGTAGTGCTTAGGTTCAAGCATACATTGTGTATTGATCAAGTCAAAGCAATCAGAAAGCCTATCACTTTAAACTGTTATTATTTCTTTATGGCTAGTATATTGAATGCTTTAACTAGTTGAATTATAAACTCATTGTTGATCGGTCCTAAAAGAGAGAAAAGATGGCCTCTTCATCTTTTTGCTCCTTTAAGGCCTGGCATCATTTATCAAGGTCAGTCTATTCCCAGCAGAGCTTCCCAGGTGGCTTGTAGCTCGAGATGTCTGTGATTATCTTCCTTCCAGTCCTTTGCAACTCATATAAGCACTTAGAAAAATTAGTGCTTAGATTTCTGGCCACAGTCTAGCTAACCCATTTATTTAGTCCTTTAAAACCAAGACAATAGTTCCCCTAAGGTTTTCATTTAAATACCCTTCCCGATGCCTAGTAGTTGTTCTTTCAAACTGTATAGTTTAATGTTACCTCTAATTCTAGCACATACTTAACTTGTTTTTCGAAGAGTGGGCGTGGGGAGAAAAGCCAGAACTATTCTCCTAAGAGCCCAGGACACCCATCATTTTACCGGGAACGAACGGTCCAAGCACTCAGAGAACCTGGAACTCTTGGGATTCTGAAACACATAGACAAAGAACTGATGACAGGGCGGATGACAGACAGGGGAGAGCCTTCCACTCATCCCGTTCCCTCACCTGCAAGATGCAGGATTGTCCCTTATCACCATAAAATTGTTTCCACCATTGAAATATGTCACATAAAATGCAGCAACCATGACTGACTCTTCGCTGATATTCATATTTAACTGGCTTGGAAGTTTAACTAAAATTCTGTTTGGTGCTATAATTTGAAAACAAGTGAGATGCCACCTCTAAGAATATACGTACATGTTCTGTCTGAGTCACTAGGGAGGACTGTATATGTACGTGAAAGTAAAGCGAGGACGTGAGAACTGATGCCCATGGGTGTGTTGAGACTGATAGGAGACAGATTAATAAGCGTAGAAGGGGAAACACGAGACATCTTTTTAGACCATAGAGCATAACGTTGGAACCTGGGGAGGAGTATAGGAAGGAAAGATTCTTCTATTTCTTGCCTTCCTCAGAAAAACATTAATACTTTCCAAGAAAAGGGATAAGCTGTCAGGTTCTTACCAATTAATGAAAGAGCAATTTGTCAACCTAAGCATAGTATTAATCACCATCCTTCATAATAGCTCAAGAAAACTCTACTTAAAAAAAACAACTTGGTACCCATCCCCATTGCTTCTAAGCTATGTTAAATATGACTCAGATTAATTAGAGAAGTTCTGAGAAGCTACTGGAAACAGTCAAACATGATGTAATCCTGCTTTCTCAGAACTCACTGGGGCAAAACGGGCAGCCTGCAGGGACATCTGGATGTGCCAGCCTTCGGTGAGGGCAGTTGGGTGCAGGTGGGTTTCTCCGTTTCTCTTTTTGTCCCGCTACTGACTGAGACCACTATGAACAAACATAGCTCACAACAGGTCCTGATCTGGCATCCTTAATTGAGAGCAGTCCTTCAGAGACAGGTCGGTTTCCTTGGAGAAGAAGCTGGGGCAACGCCCTTCTCCCTCCTCTTCACAACTGGTCCTGGCTCCCTGTACTGCCCTGGAAATGCAGCGATAACAGCAAATGGACACTGGTCTGATCTGGTCAAGTCTTTGAGATTCTATAGGATGACCCTCTATAGGAGTAGCTCTCAATCTGTGGGTCATAACCCCTTTTCACATGGGGTTGTATATCAGATATCTTGCATATCAGTTATTTATTTGCAGTAATAAAGTTACAGCTATAAAGTAGCAAGAAAATAATTTTATGTCAGGGGGTCACCACAACATGAGGAACTGTTATTAAAGGGCCACAGCATTAGGAAGGTTGAGAACTGCTGTTCTATAGTATTTAACCAACCACTAACCTTCTCCAAGTCATTTTATCTGGATAATGATACACACCACACACCACACACACACACACACACACACACACACACACACACACACTAAAAGTGCTAGACAACTGCAGCTTCTAACTGCAGCTTCTAAGCTGAAGCCAAGGCGCTAAGTGCCAGAAGCTATTGAGAACGTCCGAATTCATTTGTCTACTGGCAATTCCTGATCTTTTTCTAATGCAATTCTGCTTATAGGTGTTTCCAAAGAAATACATTCTTATCTATTTGGACATTTTGGTTTTATTGTACAATCTTTTATAGTTATTTAGGGATTTTTCCTTACACTTAAAGAGTTGAAAAACCAGTAAAGAAATTGACAGCTCCTATTAAACAGTACATATTAAATCAACACTGTGCTGAGTATCAGGTTATGTACATGTGTGCATGCATATGTGTGTGTGCATATGTGTGCATGAGTGCATGTGTGTATATGTATGTGTACATGTGTATGTGTGTGCGTGCATGTGTGTATGTATGTGTATATGCTTGTGTGTATGTATGTATATGTTTGTGTGTGCATGTATGTGTATATATGTGTGTATGCATGTGTGTATATGTATGTGTACATATGTATGTGTGTGCATGCATGTGTGTATGTACATGTGTGTGTATGTGAGAGAGAGAGATGGTAACAAAAATACAGCTGTATGATATAAAAAGGGTTAACTATTTTTAATTATTTGATATGCAAGGTTCTGACAGGCCTTGGTGCCATTTTTACTTTAGACTCCATTCTGCACATGCTTGCTTCCTTGGTTTAAATATGGTTTTTCTCTTCTGAAATTCACTACCCCCCTCCCCAGTAAGATATTAAGTAGATGAAAACGTCAAGCAACCAATGTTGTTTAGAGGCGGGCCTTCAGAGAGGAGATCTGGATTAAATAAAATCATTAGGGTGGAAGCCAAATAGTTGCATATGAGTGGCTTTCCAGGAAGAGAGATGCAGAGATGGCTCTGTAGTGCACACTGCTCCCACAGAAGACCACAGTCCAATTTCCACAACAGCGGCTCACAGCTGCCTGTAACCCCAGCTCCAGTGGGTCTGACGCCCTCTTCTGGCCCCTGAGGGTACTGTGCTCATATGCACATACACACATATACGTATAATTAAAAGATAAAATCTTTTTAAAAGAATATGATTTATAAAATTAAAAAGGGAACATGTGCACATACTTAGGCTCTCCATGTGGCCTGTTAGACTAACTCAGGTTCTTCCAGAAACAGGGCCATCACCAGACGTAGCACTTCATCTTGGACTCCAGAACCAAGAGTCACCATGAAAAACCTCTTCTCTTTAGAACTTACCCAGTGAGTGGTATTGTATTGGGCAACAGGGAACAGACCAAGGCACTGGCTAGCTCAGTCTGTGTTGTTTCCTTGTCGTCTGAGGGGAAGGTAAATCTTAGGTTGCCCTGTCAACCGCTACATTGCTATCACCGTGGAAGTGACTCTTTGCTTCCGACATGACACTTACAGTACATATTTTTTGTGAAGGATCTTGACACCTCAGAAGTGCCATGTGACATGAAGTATTTCTGTGTTAGCGCCTTAATTGCATCCTCACACCCTAAAATTCATGTTGAAATCCTACACCCCAGGATGTCAGAGGATGACTGCATTTCCAGATAAGGTCTTCACAGCGGTAATTAAAGCGAAGTCATGCGGGGTGGGCTCTAACCCAACATGACTGGTGTCCTTTGTAAAAAGAGAAAGTTCAGACGCTGAAAGTCACAAAGGGAAAGTAACATGGAGATGGAGCTGAGGGTGTGCCTCAGTGTCAACGCAGGTGTCCGGCAGCTACGGGGGCCTGGCTTCCATCTCCAGCACAGAGAAATATAAAGCAGGGCGGAAAGATTCCCTGCTACACAGCACCTCAAAAGAGCCCAGCCTGACAGCGCCTTGATCTCAGACTCCTGGCCTTCCTACCTGTGAAAAAGGAAAGGTCTGTTGCCGAAGCTGCCTGTGGTGTGGTCCTGTGCTCTGGCAGCCCTGGCGAACTAATATGCCCACCGGATGAAGAGTGTGGGCAGCTTTCAGGTGCCAAAAGACAGATTGTAGCAGTAGGAAGTGGGGAAGTCATTAGGGTGACATGTGGTCACCTAAGGGCACAACCACCTTGGCCTCCTCATGAAGGAAAGGATTAATTTAGGTCCTGCTGGATCATACAAAAGGTGTAAATTAAAGACCGTTACCTCACTGATCCCAGGTATAATGGGAAAATAACATTTAAAAAGTACGCCAAAATACACAAGACACAAAACCTGCCACATACAACTACTAAATGAAACTAAGTAGCTTAGTCTTCAAAGCCCCATAGTGACAAATTCTAAGTCTCTCTTATGTGCTGAAAAAAAGTCTTACCCAGCGTCTTACTGTTTGAAGGCTCTCAGTAAAAATAGTAGATGGTTATAACAATGCAAGTTAGGCTGACGAGAAATATGTTTCAAATACATTTATTGATTTGACAACAGTCTTCCTAATATAATTGTGTGTTGTACAGGGGTGTGTATGTGTGTGTATTATACATATTTGTATAGGTGTGTATATTATACATGTTTGTATATATGTTACACATGTTTATATGCATGTATATTGTACATTTGTATGAGGGGTATATTATACATGTTTGTATGTGTGTGTTATGCATGTTTATATGAGTATGTATGTATTATACATGTTCGTATGGGGTGTTGTATTATACATGTTTGAATGTGTATGTATTATACATGTTTGTATGTTTGTGTTATACATGTTTGTATGTGTGGATGTTACACATGTTTATGTGTATGTGTGTATTATACATGGTTGTGTGATATACGCGTTTGTGTGTGTTATACATGTTTATGTGTGTTTTGTACATGTTTGTATGTTTGTTATATGTGTTTATATAGGTATGCATTATACATGTTTGTATGGGATGTGTGTGTTATAAATGTTTGTATAGGCAGTGTCATACATGTGAAGGTGTATTATACATGTTTATATGAGTGTGTGTTATACATGTTTATATGGGGGTATTATACATGTTTGAATGTGTGTGTGTGTGTGTATATTATACATGTTTGTGTGGGTGGTGGTATTCATTTGTATGGGGTGTGTATTATACATGTTTGTGTGGGTGGTGGTATTCATTTGTATGGGGTGTGTGTATTATACATGTTTGTGTAGGGGTGTGTGTGTGTGTGTGTGTGTGTGTGTGTTATACATTATTGCATGGTTGTATGTACATTTCCATGCATGCATGTGTGGAGGCCAAAGGTCAACATCAGATGTTTTACTCAACTGCTCTCCACCTTAATTTTTTAGACAGCATTATTGATTCAGCAAGGCTGGGTGATCAACGTCTTCCAGGGATCTGCCAGTCTGTGCCCAACACCACAGCACTGGGGTTACAAGCACATGTGACCACAATTGGCTTGTTACATGGGTGCTGGAGATCCAAGCCCAGATCCTCATGCCTGTGTAACAGGCATTCACTGACTTCAATGGGTAGTTTTTATGTCAAGTTGACACAAGCTCATCCTTCTGGAACAGGGAGCCTCAGCTGCCCCGCCCAAGTGGCCTGTAGCAAGCCCGTGGTGCATTTTCTTTATTGATGATTTATGCAGAAGGGCAATGCTCACTGTGGTCAGTGTCACCACTGGGCTGTGGTCCTGGGGGCGTTCAGAAAGCAGGCTGAGCAAACCATAAGGAGCAAATCGGTGAGCAGCGCCCCTCTGTGGACTCTGCTTCAGCTCCTGCCTTGAGCTCCCTCCCTCCCTCCCTCCCCTGGATGATGGACAGTTACCTGGAAGTGTAACGTGAAATAAACTATTTCCTCCCCAAGTTGCTTTTGGTCAATGTGTTTATCAGAACAACTGAAATTCTAACACACTGACTGAACACCTCCATGTCCCTACTAACATTCGCCTTTAAAAACAAATCTTCTACCAAATGTGTTCTATTAAATCCTGTTGTATAAATATTGGATTAAATCTTTTTTGTCTTCCTGGTTTAGGGGTCACCAGAAGTAATATGAAAAAGGAAGTGACTGCATAAGTGGCTTTTATCTGTGCTCTGGTCACCCTTGTACTGCCAGCTCATCAGAATGCTATGCACTATCTACTATGGCAAAACGCAAAAGATGACTCTGCCATGTGACTCTGGCATTCACGTGGTGGAGAAGGCAGAGTTCTCCTAATCACCCACAGTGATTTTGTCATGAGCATCCAGCTCCCTCCTTGGATTTTTATCAATGAGCCAAAACATCAGACTGCTTTCCTTTAAATTATTCTTTGCCACTAAAGAGATAGCTCAGGGGTTAAGAGCACTGACTGCTCTTCCTGAGGTCCTGAGTTCAATTCCCAACAACCACATGGTGGCTCACAAGCATCTGCAATGAGATCTGATGCCCTCTTCTGGTGTGTCTGGAGACAGCTATAGTATAGTCACATACGTAAAATAAATTAATAAATCCTTTATAAAAAATTACTCTTTGCCAAGGTTTCCTATTGTTTCACATTAGTTTAAATTCAGGGGGGAAATGTGACAGAGCCTGAGGAGCTGATGGACAAGGCTATGACCCAAGGACTAAGGGGACTGCATAAGAAGCGACTGCTGAGTGATGTATTCACATATTGGAGTAAGGCTCGCTGACAGGGGGGAGACAGTGTGGAGCCATCGGCAGGACACAGGCACCCCAAGTCACACTATCCAATTGCTAGGTCTAACTATTGCAATAGTAAGGACTCCAGACACAACTGCAAGATTAACCAGTACTCTCATAAAAAGGAAGAACCCTCCATTCTTAAGTTTTCCAATAAAATACTTCAGTCCTGGTTGTTGTCAATCCTGGCAGGATAATGCTAAAGACACAGATTTCTAAACACCATTATAAAATAGAACTCATTGGAAATAAAATTTGAAGCCTGGTAGCAAAGCCCTTTAATCCCAGTACTCCATAGACATAGGCAGAACTCAAGGAGTCTTAAGTCAGTCTGGTTGACATAACCGGAACAGGCCAGCCAGTTCTACACCCTGCCTCAAAAGTAAATAAATATACTTTCATCTAATAATCTAAGGAGTTTAAATACTCTGTCTTTCAGTGCTTTACAAAGAATCTAGGGAGTTCTATAGGAACTCAACTGGAATGTTTCCTGGTTTGGATCAGCATCAGAATTCTGTAAGACATTAATCAGATCGTTTTCAGAATGAAGACAGCACTCTACATGGAACCCAGTTTCTGCTTGGAGCATAAGAAATGCCTTCATTCTGCAACTGCTCAATTGATCTTGTAATCATGATGCAGAAGGCACAGAAAGGCTTTGGTGACTGCTTGTGAGGTGGACTCGTGCCCCTCCTTCCATGTGGTTTTAAATAACTGCCCTGAGCAAGAAATGGGGGAATAGCGTGGGAAAGAGTCAATACACCACCACTCATACTACGCCCTGGGCATGTGCTATCCTTAGGTAACACATGTCACCCCGATGCTAGCTCATCTGGAAAGCTACCTCTAAAGTCTCAAGTCCCTTGTAAATGATATTAGTTAAAAAGCCTACAACTAAGATATAAATAAAAAACAACTTTGCAGCAATGTCAAGCACTCACTGTGTAGATGGACTAGTTTTCTACGTGTTTTGTTTCATTAGATTTTTATTTGATAATAATTTACTTTGTGTAAAAGGTGGGGGTGGGGTGTGCCATTCTCTCATGAGTGCACATACCACAGCACACCCGTGGGGGCCACAGGAAGTAGTTGATTCTCTTCTTCTACCATTTGGGTGGCAGGGATTAAACTAGGTCAGCAGACTTGGTGACAAGCACCTTAACTGGCTGAGGCATCTCCTCAGCCCTACTGTTGAGTGCTTGGTTGGTTGGTTTACAGTAACTAAGATAACCAAGCTGTAAGCTTTGCTCTGACCCACAGTCTCCAAGGGATTGGTCTGCATTTGGTGGCCCCCAGTGCTCCTGGACCAGTGATGGAGCACGGCATTATGGAAGAAGCATCTGGCACAAGAAGCGTCTTCACATAGCTTCCAGCAGTGAGGGAAGAGAGGGAGAAATGGCTGGGGTCCTAATGACCCCATCTGGGCTATGCCCACAATGACCTAACTTCCTTCCTTTGTGCTGTACCCACTAAGGGTGCTAACACTTCCTTTTGGTAGTGCAGGAGGAGGGTCAAGCCTTCAACACATGAGCCTTTGAGAGGTATTCCCAACTGCTTACCTTTTAATTCTCACTTATAATATCAGTCTTTTACACAGAAAATACAATATTTTTACCTTTTAAAGAATATTCTCTGTGGCTAGGCAAGAACCCCAGGGGAGTGATAGGGACACCAATCCACCCACAGAATTTTGACTGAAAACTTGCCCTGTCTACAAGAAACACAGGGATTGGGGATGGAGCAGAGACTGAGGGAATGGACAACCAATAACCGGCCCAACTTGAGACCCATCCCATGGACAAGCACCAATCCCTGATGCTATTAATGATGCTCTGTTATGCTTGCAGACGGGAGCCTACCATGGCTGTCTTCTGAGAGGCTCCACCCATCAACTGACTCAGACAGATGCAGACACCCAGAGCCAAACAGTGGATGGAGCTTGGGGACTCTTATGGAAGAATAGGAGGAAGGGTTGTAGCCCTGAAGGGGATAGGAACTCCTCACATTCATGAAGGCCATCAAATTTAGGAATTTGACCTTGTCTTCAAACAAGTATGAACAAAGAGAGTCTGGCTGACAAAATTGGAACCAAATGGCATTGAACAGGTCTCTTACTGCACTGAGAAAGACATTGTGACTTAGTATAGTCTACGAATACCATTGTTACTGCATGAAGAACACAATTTTATCACATTTATTTATATATGTAAAAGTATTAATTTGTTAAATGTCTAAGATGTTTCAACCCTTGGGGCTCTCGGAGACTGAAACCCCAAGCAAAGAATGTACACTGGCTGAACCTAGGCCTCCCCACACACGTGTGCCAAATGTGCAGCTTGTCCTTCATGTGGGTCCCAAACAAGTGGAGCTGAGGCTATCTCAAAAGCTGCTGCCTGTATATGGGATATGTTCTTCTACCTGGGCTGCCTTGCCTGGCCTCAGTGGGAGAAGTACCTAGCCTTGAAGAGACTTGAAGTGCCAGGGTGGAGAGATAACCAGAGGATCCCCACCCACTCAGAGGAGAAGGGGAGAAGGAGATGGGGAAAGGATTGTGGGAGAGGGTGACCAGAAGGGGACCAGTGAGTGGAATGTAAAGCGAATAAGTAAAATAAATGAATTAGGGGTTGGGGATTTAGCTCAGTGGTAGAGCGCTTGCCTAGCAAGTGCAAGGTCCTGGGTTTGGTCCCCAGCTCCGAAAAAAAAAAAAGAAAAAAGAAAAAAATGAATTAATTTATAAAAAAACAAATATTGTTCTTCTATCCAGCATCCATTTACCCTTACTCCAGTTTTCTTTGAGGAACTAGTTTCCTCCTTATTAGGTCCAAGTGCTTATAAGAAAGTTAACTGAACTTCTGTCTCCAGGAGTACAGAAGAAAACAGAAAGAATGGCTATGGTGTACCTCTAGTTCTTCTACAATTCCCCTTCCAAAGGTTGCAGTTGCCAACATTCCAAAAATACTACCTGGGTAATTCCCAAAACAATTCCTAACTTTTAAGTCACGTCATTCTGAGTGCATAATAGTTTTACACTATCGCACTGTCTTGTAGGCTTAGAGTTTTTCTAAACCTACTTTATTTAGGATTCTAGGATGCTTCAACCTCCCTTCTAACCCATGGGCCAGAGGTTGGAGAAAAAAAAAGGCTTATAGGAAGAGAGGATTGTAGACTTGTTTAGAAGTACTCCTTTGGGCTGACTCCACTCTTCATTGTCAGGATATCAGTAGTTCAGTTCAACAGAAAATGCCAAACATGAATTAATAGCAGTGGCTCAATCTAGCAGAAACCTCAAAACTCTGCCAAATCATCATGAGTCAACAGAAGTGGCAAGCATTGGCTGGAATACCACAAGAAGTTATTTGGCATGTTTCTCTCTATGAGATAAAGACCAGCGAAGACCAGCGAAGACCAGCGAAGACCAGCGAAGGCCAGTGATAGAGGTCAGCATAGCATTTCACAGTGCACAGTGTTGCAGTGCAAAAGCATCCTTTTACTGTTTGTGGGATTACATTTATACTCTTTCTGAACATCATACACCCTCGTAAGCATCTGCTCCAGCAGAACGTCATATGCCCTCTCACGTGCCTACTTCAGCAAAACAACCTCTCACAAGGCAGCTTGCAGAAAAATATCATGTGACATGACTGAGTTTCTAAAGAAACCAGAAATTTCCACTTCAGTGTGTCACGCAGAACATGAAATGTCTGTTAGCAATGTATTCATGTTGGATAAGTTTTATAAATGGGCACACACACACACACACACACACACACACACACACACACACACATAGTCACTCAGCAACCTCAGTTATCAGGTAGACTGTAACAGGAGCTGAGGTAGCTCACTTCATTTCATCATCTAGAGGCCCAAGGGCTTAACCCACAGAGAATCCCCGACCCAAGAATGAGGTCATCACAAACAGAAAGTTGAGTCCAATAGTCATGGGTTTCCCATTTAGCAATATGACCAGCTATGGACCCGAAATATTTGAGAGAGAAGCTGTATTTGTGCAGAACGTATACAGGCTTTATTTTCCTCCATCACCATTCTCTATGCCGTGCAATAGACCCGTTTGTATAGCACTGACATTGTGTCAGGTATGACAAGTGGTAGACACACATTTCCAAGTATAATGAGGATTTACATGGCTTGTATAGATCTAGAATGGCCTGGAAGACGAGCCTCCTGACACACCTGTGAGGGATTGCCTTGAGTGGGTCGCTTGGGTGTGAGACCAGTCCATGGTGGCGCCATTCCCTGTCTGGAATTCTGGACTAGTTGAGCATAGTGGCCATTATTCTCTGCTTTGTGAGTACAGATGCAATGCAGTCAACTGTCAAAGTTCCTCCTACCAAAATTTATATACCATGATGGACTATATCCTGAAATTGTGATCCAAAATACGCCCTTTATCCCTTAATTTGCTTTAGATGGGACATTTATCATAGCATCTGGAGTGTAGCTAACACAGAAAGAGAACAATCATCTAATGTTTACTGCAATATACTGCTGTAGTGTTCCATTGTCCTAGGTATTTGTATAAAAATGGTGGTATGTGTATCATGTCTGTGTCTGATAGTATCTGTGGCTTCCACATTCAGTAGAGGGCTTGGGACTCTGCATTCTTCTCCCCATCCTCTACCCACCACTCACAGTGATGACCTTAGGGGTGGACATGTGAACCAAGGAGATACATGATGTCTTGGACCTGCTGACAAAGATAAATACACTCAAACTTCAATGACATTACATAGGAGCTTATAAGCCTGTGGTACTGGCAGACATCTTTGAAATCCATGGAACCTGAAATGAAGCCATAATGAATGACTCAGAGCCAGGACACAGCACTCTGCTGGAAGAAAGACATCAGGGCCTCAGACAGATTGACTTTGGAGCACATAAGGTCCCAGGAACCACAGCCTCACGCAGCTGTCCTTTCCTATTGTGGGACATGGAGATGAAGAATCTCCTCACTCCTCTTGCCTGGCATTGAAAAAGCAGGAGAGAGAATTGCATGGCTGTGAAGACCACTCAGTGTAAGGGACTTGTCAGACATGTTAGATGGATGAGCATAGGTGCAGAAGACAAGACAGGTGTCCTAGACATCAGCGTGTGACCTGTCTGTGGCTTCACGCCCATGGTATATGGGAGTTTCTGAAAGGTCATCTTTGGCCCCATTTGGCTCTAGGTACCCAGGGTCAGAGTGCCTGTCTGAGACCTACCAATGGTACAGTTAGTTCCCCTTCACGCCAAGAGTTTTCTCTGATCTGGGGGAAATCCCTAGTCTCTCCTCAAGATTTTTCCATTTAGTATGTCCATTCCCCACTTACTCTATTTCTAAGGACTTACGACTTTGGAACACAACTCTGGAGACTCTTTCCACACTGTCACTTCCCTTCCCTGAGGTGATGAGCTCAGAGCTGCCCATCTGCTCCAGTGAGGAAAAGAAAGATGTGCCAAAAAGAGCAAAAATAGAGCAACCCCAGTGGTGTCATTCTGTCATGCTGCCCTGAGGGATCACTTACATCACTGCAGCAAAGCCTGCTTATTTCATATCCAGGTGTCACTTCTCACCCACCAAATGTGCCCTTCCAAACACGGACACACCCTACCCTGAGAAACCGAGTCCACACCCCAAAACGATGACAGCACTTCATGCACAAAACAGCCCCAGGCCACAGGACTGATATTTTATCCAGGTCCCACAAGGGTGAGGTAGACAAGAATAGACTCTAGATAAGTTGTTCCACCTACAATGCTCTTTTACTAAGGTAGGCTTCCAAATGCTCCCGACCCCCAACACTGACTCTCTAACTCACCCATCAGACTGATTGAACTGAAAAGAACCTTAAACGACTCACTTGAACCAATAGGTGAGAAGTAGACAGGCACAGCCCAACAATGGATAAAGCTTGGAGACACTTATGGAAGAATAGAAGGATGGATTGCAACCTTTAAGAGGATAGGAACTCTACTGGAAGACCAACAGAATCAACTAACCTGGACCCTTGGGCTCTCGGAGGCTGAACCACCAACCAAAGAACGTGCGTGAGCTGGACCTAAGCCTCCCTGCTCACATGCAGTAAATGTGCAGCTTAGCCTTCATGTGGGTCCCAAACAACTTGAATGAAGGCTGTCCCTAAAGCTGTTGCCTGCCCATGGGATACAGTCTACTAGCTGGGCTGCCTTGTCTGGCCTCAGTGAGGGGGAAAATGCCCAGCCTTGCAGAGCCTTGAAATGCCAGAGTAAGGTGGATATCCAGGGGTCCTATCCATTCGGAGGAGAAGGGGAGAGGGGTATGGGGGAAGGATTGTGGGAGGGGGTGACTGGGAGGGGGCACTGAGAGGGATGTAAAGTGAATAAGTAAAAGTATTTTTAAATATTCAAAAGGAAAAGAAGCCAGTAAAGGTGAGCAGCACCTCCGCTCTGAATCTCCGTCCTAACTTCTTCATTCCTAAAATATCACACCGTACCTGGGCCATGGAGACACGGAGAAAGAGGAGTGGGTAGTACCAAGCTCAAAATCTAAAGTTTATTTTCCTTTTTGGAGCTATAAGTAGAAAGTAGGGCCTCCTATCTACTAAGCACACACTCCCCCACTGCGCTACACCCAAGTCCCCAAGTCCAGATTCTCCTTTTAAGATTTTGTTTTATTTTTAAGGCTTTAGGGAGGATGCATGGATCTCCCTAGGAAGGAGAAATAGAATAGACTTTGTGGGTGGCCTGGGGGCAGGTGGAGATGGGGACAGGGGATGGAGGAGGGAGAGAGAGAGAGAGAGAGAGAGAGAGAGAGAGAGAGAGAGAGAGAGAGAGAGAGAACTGAGACAACTGGAATCAGGGGGCATTTCAGGGGCGATGTGGAAACAGTACAATGGAAGCTCCCTAGAATCTCTGAGGGTGACCCTAGGCAAGACTCCTAGTAATGAGGAATACGGAGCCTGAACCAGCCATCTTATAACCAGGCAAGGCTTCCAAGAGAGGTCCTGGGACACCAACCCAGCCACAACCTTCAACCTACAATTTGTCCTACCTGTAAGATGTGCTGGAGTAAAAGTGGCTCAGAACTTGTGGTAGTGGCCAACCAGTACTGGTCCAACTTGAAGACCACACCAGGAGAGGGAACTCATTCCTGACATCTCCATGAATGATTCTTAATGATATTCTGCTGTAATCAAAACCAAGTCCTAGCCCAATCATCATCGGAGAGGCTTCCTCTAGCAACTGATGAGAGCAGATGCAGAAAGAGACCCACAGCCAAACATTGCAGAACTCAGAGAACCCAGCAGACGTGGTGAGGAAGGATTTTAGGAGCCAGAGGGGTCAAAGACATCACAAGAACATGCTCCACAGAATCAACTAAGCAGGGCTCATAGGGGCTCACAGAGACTGCGATGACAGTCAGGGAGCCTGTATGGGAGACAGCCACTTGGGAAGGCACCAGGATCCTTCCTTCTGGAGGGGCTTGCCATATAAACACTCCAGGTCAGGATATTTTAAATGAGCTGGTGTCTCACGGGGGCTGAGCAGCCGCAGGAATAACTGTCCCCCGTCCAGGTGGAAAGTCTGTTCTAAATTCAGAGGCTAAATTCAGAAGAATATCCCAGTGAGGGACTGGAGAGGAGGCTCAGAGGCTGAGAGCACCAGCTGTTCTCAGGGAGGACCCGAGTTTGGAGTTTGGTTCTCAGCAACCCCATGGCAGCTCATTCATATCCAATTCTAGAGGATCTGTCACTCTCTTTTGACCTCTAAAGGCACTTCTATGTGTGGCACACTTACATGCAGGCAAAACACACACACAAACACACACACACACACGAATTCTCCAGATCTCAGATAGCCAACATCCTGGGCCAAAATAGCTACATATGGGTTGGAAGACACATGTCATAGATGAATTAAATAACTAATAAGAATGAGAAGTGGACGCCATATTTATTGTGACAGATGCTAAAATTACTGCAAACAAAATACCTAATTCGTCAGAAATTTTTTTTGCTTCTTCCTTCTTTTCTCCTCTGACCATTCTAACTCACTGAAGTGGCAGAATATATGTGTAGAGAGAACATGGAGGGTGGTGGGTAGCCTCCTCCGCGGCTCCCGCCTTCTCATGCTCTTGCTTTTTTAGCATCCCTCCCTCTAAATGGGGGTTGGATGAGTGACTCACATAACTAACACAAGGTAGCAGGATGTCCCTGCCATGATTAGGTTACAGGAAAGCTGTGATGCCCATCTGGGTACCGTCCTTCATACTCACGCTAAAGGAAGCCAGCTACTCTCTGGAGGAGCCTACATGGCACTGGTCTGCTGAGGCCTTGACAGCTACTAATAACCCTGTGAAAGAACCCCAAGCAGATCCTCTCCAGGAAAGAACTAGAGTCCTCACCTTCCCACGGATGCCTTGATGGCCGCTTTGTGAGGAACCAGAGGTCCCCAGTTAAACCACACCCAGATTCCAGACCTATGGGAACCACACAGTGATGCCTCTTGTAAGTCCCTAAGTCTTGGGGATATGTTGTTCTACAGCAACAAACATTAATAAGATTAGAAACAAAAAGGAAAAAAGAAAATTTAAGCCAATACTTTAAGAAAGGCAAAAGAAATATGAGGACATAAGAGTTGGAATACTTTAGGCAACAAAATAGTATACAAATTCAAAATGTTGAAAGCTAGAAAACTGCTTCATCTGTGACCAAAATCAACATCATCAGGGATGAAGTCTGTAGATGTACAGCCTCCCAGATGACGCAGCAGGCAACCTTGAGATGGCTCTGCATTTGATAGCCCTGGTTTGACTCCCAGCATCCACATGGTGGCACACAACCATCTAGTAGCCCAGCTTCACGGGATCTGACGCCCTCTTGTGGCCTCCACAGGGAGCAGACATGCACGTGGTACACGAACATACATAAACACAAAACATTCATACACATAATTTTTTTTCTAATTTTAAGAAGTTGTGTAAAAGGGAAGCTGGGTAAGGTGGCACATGTATGTGATCCTAGCATTCTGGAAGCCTAGGCAGGAGGATTAGGCGTTCAAGGCAGTCATCGGTTATGTAGAAATTCTGAGGCTAAGCTACATACAAACAACATAACCAGTAGTAAAAGCAATTAACCCCTATGCTATTCATCTCCAAAACCCTCATTTAATTTAATTATGAGAAAAAATGACAGAGAATCCCACAGCAGTGAATATTTACAAAATACCTGACCTGCTAAGGCAATGGGGAGGGGTGTGGGGGCGGGGAGAAGAGGGAGGTATGGGAGGAGGGGACTTGGAAACTGTCAGCAACTAGTGGATTTTACGGAGATACAGCAACTGGGTGGATTGTGGTATACTGTTCAGAAAAGGGGTCGAAAGAGAAACTAGCCCTCCCCCCCCCTTCTCCCCATGCCTGTCTTCACATCTGTAGCGTACATTGCAGTGTAAGCATGCGCGGTTTGAGTTCACCAAGAAGCCGAGAAGCCAAGTTGCCCCCACAACGCACTCAGACCCATATATGTTTATATCAGGTGCCCTCCAAAATCAGGCCTGGCCCCTTAATGCTGTAAAGAGGAAGACAGCGAGCAGCTTTGGGTTTTAAAAAAAAAAATGTCTTTGAGAACAGCAAGAAGGTGGACTGTTTTCCACAGAGGATTCTTTGGGTTATCCCATGATCTAAACTACTTGCGATGGATATAGGAAACTCGGCCATAGGAAACTCATCCATGGAGAGGCTGCTCGGCTGGGAGCTTCAGCTGACTGCCTCAGCTTCCCTAACTGATCTTTGCTGGATGCTGTAAGCTCTGATTCGATGAGGATACCCAGCTCTCAGTTCAGCTGCTCCAGTAATCTCTGTCAGATGTAACAAACGCCTGATTTGATGATTTCTATCTGATGCTCCTGTCAGCTATTTGCTACCTAGTATCCTTTTGCTTTTGTTTGCTGTATACTTAATAAACTCACTCGTTCTAAATAAAAAGCACAGATGCCACAAATTACTCTCCCGACGTTATAAAAATAAACTCTTCATTCTAAGATTACTTATAACTATAACGACTCCTTTTCCTAATAAAGTCTTATTTACCACTCACTGGAGATCATGGAAGATAAGAGAGTGCACAGAGGAGACAGGAATTTGCTATAGTGTAATTGGAATTTTTCTGTCAATCTAAAATGATCCCAAAATAATTTTAATATAGGTAGGATATTTAAGCAAAGTTGACTGAGGGTGTAACTTCATTGGTAGAGTATCCGTTAAATGCCAAAGGCTCTTTGTTCGGATTGCCAGCATTTTATAGAACCACCATGCTGGTTCACACCAAGAACCCAACACTTGGGGTGGAGAAGCAGAGGGATCAGGAACTCAGAGTCAACTTCATCTACATAGTGAGTTCAAGGCCAGCCAAGGTGATAGGTGACTCCGTCTCAAAACTAAAAACATTCAAAGACTCAAACAGAAAGAGAAGCAGCCAGGCCAGGTACCCCTTAGTATGAAAAAAAAGCAGTTATTATCTATAAACATGTAAGGAATAACATCCATGTTAATAATAGCAACCTAGAAAACTCTCGGACTATATGTTGTTTTAGTAAGCGTATATAAGCCTTTGCTAGATCTGGGACAATTGTTCTCCAATGGCCTGTGTGTGAAGGTCTGAGGCCCACCCCACTGCACCATACTAAGAGATAAAAGTGTAGCAGGTGGTAAAAGTTTTGGGCTGGAGACTCTTCTCTCTTGGAGAGCTTGTGTCCTTAAATATGACCTTGAGTCCCTGTCTCCTCCTCTTCCTTCTCCTCCTCCTCTCCTTTCCCTTCCTCCCCTTCCTCCCCCTCCTCCTCTCTGTTACATCCACCACGAGGTGAAAAGTTCAGCACTGTTAAGGTACGCTGCCTGCACCGCAGGCTCCCATGCAGTGGGAACAGCCTCGCTAACTGGAGACCAGAATTAACCTTCTCTCTCCATAAGCCGATTGTCTCATGTATGTATTATGGCGATGGAAAGCTCGCACGACCACCACAGTGCGTGCGTCAGCCTTTTAACCATCTTCAGGCGGGACTGAGAGTGCCTTAGTGGTTGGTCAGTCTTCTTTCCCTTCATCATTGCAGCTTTAGAAAGGGCTGGTCGATCAGTGCAAATAAATAAATACAGAAATCTGCTGATCCCACAACTCTTTATCTCTGAGCACTTGTCACAGCACAGTAAATTTCCAAGCACTCCACAGTCTTCCCTGACGTATTCAATGCTTTGAACGAAGGTGAGTCAGGGGGATGCAGAGGCAATTCTGCACCTATCAATGAGGCCGTTCCTAATCCCATTCTTGGGATTTAAAAGCTTAATCTTACTAAGTGGTATTGCCCTACCTGAACTTTTTTCTTTTTGGCCACTTTTCAAAAGTCCGTTTCCATCTAACTGATACTGATCTGGTTTCTTTTAATCTCCTTGGGTTCTTTTCTTTAATACTATTAAATGATATCCGTCATCTCAAGAGGTCTGTGTTGTTAGATGAGTTCAGGTAATTGACTCTTGTGGCTTCAAGTTTTCCCTCTTTTTAGCACAGGAGAAAGGCTCTGTACTTACATGACAATTAGATATAAAGTCCCATCTCTAGGGTCTAGGAATATCAGGAACCACAGCCCTAGACCCTAAAGCTCAGATGAAACTCAGGATCAAGGCTGCCCTATGGCTTTCTCTGACCTAGGTTACTGCGTGGCCAGAACAAAGATGGAGACTACAGGAAGGCAGTGGATGCTGGTTCCCAGTTGCAGGGTTCTCTGAACTTCTGAGCACACACACGGCTCCATGTGTTGCCCATATTTTCCTTTATTCCCAGCATGACGGCCATTTGGGGATCTTTGACTTTCTTGAACCAATGCTGCATGTGTGACCACTGCCACCAGCAAGCAAGCTGAAGGTTGTTTTAAAGAGACGTAATAAACACACTGTTAAGTGAAGTACAAGAGGGAGGTTTCAACAGAGGCACGATGTGGGGTGTGTGGGTCTTGTAATGCAGAGACAGGCTGTCTGCACCCTGGCTCTGTTCCCTATATTCTACTCTTTTTAAGTTCCCCGCAGAAGTCTGGCTCTGACCTGTGCACAGAGCCACATACACAAGGCTATAAAAATCCCCAACTTGATTGATAGCCACTAACCCTCTCCCTGGAATGCACAGGTTCGAGGCTGCCCTGTGGCTTTCTTTGTTGTTCATTGGCAACTCTCTTCTGCTCTGCAGATCTCTTCATCACCACCGTCCAGCTTCCCAGGTGCCTAAGTCACCATGTCCCCAGTCCTGTAACTAAGAACTCACTAAGTACTAAAAGCTATGCACCTATTTCTCTAAACTAACAGCCAGTATTTCAAACAGCAGCTCTACTGCAAATTGAGAACGTGAAACTCGTTTTGTCGCAGGTACAAATGTGAGGGAAAATACTTGTAAGCCCTTTATTACAACAAAGAACTTTCCACGGCAACCTTAAAGCCATGCAAAACTGATCTAAGAATGAGACTAATTACTGCATGGCACCCAGAATATTCAGATCAGCCAGCAAAAGTAGAAACAGAATGTTGAAAGAGAGAAGATTATCAACCAGAAGATCAAGGCTCAAGTCTTGTCTCTGCTGCTTCCTAACTTCATGACCTTGAACAATCGCTTCCCTTCTGATGTGCATGCACACACACCTTTTAGAATAGATGAAGCCTGCTCTCATATCTTCTGCTCTAATCCATCCCCTTCAGCTTTTCAGTTCTTCCCATTAAGAATAGAGATTACTATTAAGTCAGGCATGGTGGCAAAAGTCTTTAATCCCAGCACTCAGGGAACAGAGGCAGCCAAATTCCTGAGATTGAGGCCAGCCTGATCTACAGAGAGAGGTCCAGGATACCCAGGGCTACACAGAGAAACCCTATCTTGAAAAACTGGAAGGAAGGAAAGAAGGAAGGAAGGAAGAAAGGAAGGAAGGAAGGAAAAAGAAGAGAAAGAAAGAAAATAAAGAGAGGAGGGGAGGGGAGAGGAGAGGAGAGGAGAGGAGAGGAGAGGAGAGGAGAGGAGAGGAGAGGAGAGGAGAGGAGAGGAGAGAGGAGAGGAGCACTTATGAGTCTGGGGCTAAGAAAATGTTCAGTGGTTGTATTGGCTGGTTTTGTGCGTCAACTTGACACAAGCTGGAGTTACCACAGAGAAAGGAGTCTCTGTTGAGGAAAGGACTCCATGAGACCCAGCTGTAAGGCATTTTTTCAACTAGTGATCAAGGGGGGAGGACCCAGCCCATTGTGGGTGGTGCCATCCCTAAGCTGGTGGTCTTGGGTTCTATAAGAAAGCAAGCTGAGCAAGCCGGGAGAAGCAAGCCAGTAAGTAACATCCCTCCATGGCCTCTGCATCAGCTCCTGCTTCCTGACCTGCTTGAGTTCCAGTCCTGACTTCCTTTAGTGATGAACAACAATGTGGAAGTGTAAGCTGAATAAACCCTTTCCTCACCAACTTGCTTCTTGGTCATGATGTTTGTGCAGGAATAGAAACCCTAACCAAGACAGTGGATAAATCACTGCTCAAGCATGAGGATCTTAGCTCAAATCCCCAGAACCTATGCAAGCCAGAACCTATGTAGCACACATCTAACACCCCAGTGCCCCTGTATTAAGATGCTACACGAACAGAAGAATCATTATTCATGCAAGGCAAAGAGTAAGAATGACATCTGAGGTTGTTCTCTGACCCTCGCATTGGCAAATGCACAGAGAGGGAGAAAGACAGGGTCAGTGAGACACAGATCAAGAGACTAAGATAAGCCTGAGGCTACAGAGTGAGCTTGAAGCCAACTAAGACTACCATAACAAGACTGCTTAAAAGGCCAAACATACATGCATGCATACATACATACATACATACATACACACATACACGTAAACATACATACATGCATGCATACATACACACACACATACACATAAACATACATACATACACACATACATACACACATACACATAAACATACACACATACATATACATACATGCATACATACACACATACATACAAATACACATACACACAAACATACATACACACATACATACATACACACATACACATAAACATACATACACGCATACATACACACATACATACACACATACATGCATACATACATACATGCACACACAGATATGCACAAACATACATATACACATACTATACATTTCATTTTACATAGCCAGCATTACAGGGCTGAGTGTGAGAACTGACAGCCTCCATAACTCAATTTCATGGAGCCTCTGATGTCCCTGTGAAGCCAGCTGCCTGACAGAAACCCAGTGTCCACCCACTCCTGTGCATACCACTGAGGAGACCAGCAACGTCTAAACCTTTGAGGGACACCACTCCTAAACCACTCTGTTCTCAGAAGGATGATAAAAATACTAGAGATTCATGAGCAAACCACTAAAGATCAAATAGTCCAATCCAGACAAAAGGATCACCCAACAAAGACAGAGGCTCATAAGTTAAATTCTTATTGTTTCAAGTCATTGAGCATTACACAGGCTGTTGTTAAGTTAACTGCGCAAATGCATACTGGAATTACTGTAGCATCTTGCTCAAAATATAAGCTTAATAGATTTCAAGTGTGTTTTGTCATTGAGTTAAAATCTGTATTTTTATGATCATGAAGTGAGACTATTTTTTAAAAATGTACATGTATGGATAATTTACCTGCACATATGTCTATGCACCACTTGTGTGCCTGACGCCCACAGAGGCCAGAAGCAGATATGGAGTCCCTTGGAACTGGAGTTGGGATACTTGTGTGTCTCTAGGTAGGTGCTGAGAACTGAATCTGAGTCTTCTAGAAGAGCAGTCAGTATAAATCACTGAAGCCACCTCTCCAGCCCAGAAAATGACATCTTATAACAAGACTTTTTCTGCTATTCCTGCCTGAAGGTTAAATCAGACAGACTACAAATAACAGAAACAGGACTCACATAAACAAAACAGATGTGACTTAAAAGAGTTGACAATATGCAGATCCAGACATCAAACAGTACCACCGTTTCTGCTCGCCTCTGTCCGTCCATCCCAGCCTTGCCGTACCACAGCCAGGCATTCTGCACAGGTGACAGCTTCCTCTGCATCTCAGGAACATGGAAGGGACAGCAGTTTTCCCATCAACTCTGGCAAACAGAAGCTCCCCAGAAGGGATCCAGTTAGCCCAGCGTGGGTCCGGGTCATCTGAAGCAACCCCAAGAGCGTGGGGCAAACATGACAAAGGACAATGCTACCAGAAGCCTGGGGTCATAACTGGTGTGATTGCTGCCTTCTGGTTCATTGTGGATACAGCCGTGCCTTCAGAACAGAGTTTGGTCTACTTCTCCCTCCTTAAAGCTATGTATTTCACATACAGACACTTATGTCACTTGATATGCCATTCTATTACCAACACACAAACAGGCCTGCTGTGGGCTGGTAAGGTTTGGAGTTTTCTGGAGACTGACTTTTTCTGCTGTGGATGAATTGACAGCTAAGCTTTCAAAATGAGCTCCCTCCTCAGGCCCCGCGTGTCATAAGACAGCAGAAAATGAAGCGATGATTTAGATCTAAATTGGAGAGACCTAATAAGGAGGTCTCGTGTTTCAGGCAGGGAAGCCAGGCTTGCTGTAACCATCGCCTCTGCTCTTCTGTAACTGCTGTACAATGCCAAACTGGAAATCCTCTGTTCAGCACCATTGAAAAGACAGCCTACCAGAATCCAAAGTGGGCTGGAGGATGGCTCACTCAGTGGTTAGAGAGTCTGCGGCTCTTGCAAAGGACCAGAATCTGGTACCCAGAACCAACATGGAGCACTTCGCAACCGCCTGCAACTCCAGCTTCTAGTCTGAGGACACATTCACAGACATCACATGCATGAGTGCACGCTCGCGCGCACGCACGCACACACACACACACACACACACAGAAAACAATAGTAAATCTTTTTTAGAAACTAAACTAATAAATGTACATTTTGTGGGTTGACCAGTTGGTGTGTTCCAATTGGACAACCAAATGGAGGGGCTTGGAGAGAGGACAAAGAAGGGGGAAACAATTTAAGTATATTATAATCTCGAGTGTTTTAAATGATTTTTTAAAAAACTAATGGAACAATATATTTTTTCTTAAGTAACCAAATAAATAGCATTCATATCATAATCCAGAAATTAGGAATTTCAGCAAAGAATCAGAGGTAAATGGCTGTTCCCCCTTCCTGTCTACTTAGAATGTTCCAGCTATGTCTGGTTTCTGTTGGGTTGAACACATACCTTACTGTATCATTTAAAACATCTCAGCGGGGTTGGGGATTTAGCTCAGTGGTAGAGCATTTGCCTAGCAAGCGCAAGGCCCTGGGTTCAGTCCCCAGCTCCGGAAAAGAAAAAAAAAATCTCAGCGAAGTCAAGATCCCTCTCTAGAGCTCACCAGGCACTGACAACTCATTGATAATTATGCTTTTGAGACAGAGTTGTGTCTTGAAGATTCTTAAAATTCAAAGCAAACTATTTTTTGCTATGGATGAGAAGAGCATTAATAATTCATGCATTCCAAGAGGTCCAGGGAACTCTTCGACATTTAATTATATTTAATGGATCATTTCTTCTACCTTCTAGAATTAGTTGGCCTGTGAGTTTTCAACTAGGAAACAGAGACACCATATGCAGACAGGATCAGCAGAATTCCCATGGGAAAGCCTTAAAGCAAACTGTTCAACAGGCCCTAGCTTACTCAGCTTCTCTGTAGAAAATATAGTAGAGATGAAAACGACTGGAGAAACACATATGAAAACACAGTCGGTATGCCACCAGAGAGAAAACACGGAAGCGGAGTTTTCTGGAAAAGCCTAGGTATAAATAAATATTGGTCAATATGAAATCACATATGCACATCCAGTCTTGGTTAGGATGTCAGCAGACACCGGAGCTTACAAACCTCGGGGGAACTGGGTCTTCTGTAGGTGAAGAAACTGAAGACCCGAGTAGGTCGGTCGGATGGTTTCCTGTCCAGACTCCGCCCACTGCTCCCTGGTCGGATGGTTTCCTGTCTAGACTCCGCCCACTGCTCCCTGCACTCCCACTAATAGCTATGGCCAAGCTGTGCACACACTGAGCTGGTCCACACAGGGTGCAAGCATGAAGCAGCTCCTTCCTTCCTTCTCCTTCAACCAGCTTCCCCCACTCCTCCCTGACCCTTGGATGAAAACCCGGGACAGTGTTACAGGTACCTCCATTTGCTTACACTGTGAAAATGACTTTCTTCCATATTCTTAGGTCCTTTTTGTCCAATCTCAGGGGAAATACCTTCCTAAGCTTCAGGCTGCACTGTGAGGTTAGTTTCCTCTTCCAGTCTTTCTAACACACACACACACACACACACACACACACACACACACACTGGAGATACAGACAGTTGTGAGCCGCCATGCTGGTGCTATAAACCAAACCCAAGTCCTTTGGAAAGCAGCCAGTGCTACCTCTCCAACCCTCTTCTCCCATTCTAACTCCACCTCTGCCCATAATCGGAGTGTACAGACAGAGACAGAATTCAAATCCAGGTCGTCTGGAGCCAGCCATCTTCACACAAGTCTACTGTCAACAGCCTACTGAGAGTCGCTCTCATCAGCCCACCACTGCGGGCAAGGCTGTTGAACAAGACCCTTAGAACATGCCCACATCTGACCTAGAAGATACACCAACTAGGCCATGTTTTGCTGCTGAGAGAAAATGTCCTCCCCAAGCCTTCTCTCCCCTTACAACACTGCCAGGGACAGCTGGATTCAGACAAGGGCTCTTGTGTTTATGTCACTATCCTAGTCTCTCAAGCTGCAAGGGATGCAGCTAAGCAACCCCAGCTGTTCCCCACAGGGTAAACGGCTTCTTGAATCCCCTGCCTCAGGGACCCTAACACCAACAGCAGAGCTGACAATGGGCTCCCACAGGAAGAGCTGGCTGCCACAACTACTTGGGATAGCCTACCCAGAAACTCCTTTAGGACGGGGCGGTATTTGAACAGACTGTGTTGCATTGACATTTAGGTCTTCGACATTTCTCTGGTAATAGGAATAACGGTTATATTTTATATCTTAATATTTCTAGCCATGGTGGCTCACAGATGTAATCCCAGCTTTGGGGAGACTAAGCCCGGTCCACAGAGCAAGACCCTGGGTGGCCCACCTACAAGCCGTTGTTCAGGAAGACCCCCAAACAACACAGACAATCAGTGCTGCTGTTGGTTGCCCAGCGTTACTAGATGGTAAGACCCTGCTACTGAAGACACCACATACCTTGGTTGCAGGACATAGAGAAATCAAGCTGTAAGTAGACTGGACACTGGCTAGCTTGCACAGTGCCAAAAAGGTGCTATGCAGGCTGGTGGGGGAGAAATAGCACCAACAGTCTTACTTTAGCTGGGAGCTCTATGTGTATAACACTGAAGAACCAGGCAAGATAACTGTACTAATACAACATGGTAAGTAAGCTACGAAGACAGCCAACTGCTTTTTGGTTTTGTTGGGTTTTTTTTTGGGGGGGGGGGGGGTTTGTCTGTTTGTTTGGGATTTGAGGCTCACCCCATTAGAGAGATTTCACATCTGGTATTATAAACCAGGTCAATAGCCTGTGGCTGGGGAGGTCATAGGCCCTAGTGGGTAAGCCATTGCTGCTGTTGTTTGGCTGAGAAGACTGGCTAATTTTATGTCAACTTGACACAAGCTAGTGTCATCAGAGAAGAGGCAGACCCAGCTGAGGAAACGCCTTCATTGGATTGGGCTGCAGGCAAACGTGTAGGGCATTTTCTTAGTGAGTGATGGCGGAGGCCCCAGTCCCTTTTACATGGTTTTCCACGGGCTGGTGTCAAGTTGACATAAAAACAGCCCACTGGTACAAGAGAGGTAAGTGTGTGAGAGTATGTGTTGTTATTAGATTTGAGGCCCACCTCACAAGAGGGAGTTCACATCTGGTAGCATAAACCAATTCTACAGCCTGTGGCTGGGAGGTTGGAAGTCCTAGTGGGGAAGCCATGGCTGCTGTTTTGATGAAGAGATATGACGTGCCTGTCAAATTGCCTTCTAAATGATTGTGTTTATGCCCTTAGAGTAATGCCACTGTCAGAAGCTTCTGTTTGCAGTGCTCAGTGGTACAGACACACATAACTGGTCACAGTTTAATGGCTGTGCAATGCCCAGCCACAAAGGGGTCATCAGTATCACGTCCCCATTCCTCTCTGAATCTCAGGGAGAAGAGGAGGAAGGAATGTAAGAAAATGGAGGGTAAGGTGGAGTGCTGTGTGGGGAGCGGGTGCAGCGGCAATCCCAAGATGGCGCCCCGGACTGCTGCTGAGTCTTACGAGTAGCACCTGAAAGTAAGCCACGCCCCATCGTGAGAGCTGCGCAGGCGCACCATGACGATAGATCAAGGCCATGTGACGTGGACCTATGAAGGGAGGTTGTGCAGAGGGAGGTTATAAGGGAGTGCGCTCAGGGGCTGGATGGAGACATTGTTGCTGCTTGCAGACAAAAGGGTTCCTGAATAAACTGCTTTGAGGAGAACGTCGTGGTGTCACTCCTTTCCTGCTGGTCGGGGTTGGAAGCCACAAGTGGTGGCCCGTATGAGAAAATTCGTTCAGAACTCATTGCAGTCAGGGTGGCTAGCCGGTAAGTTCCCAGGTAAGTGGGACGAGTTAAGTTCTCGGATTGAGACAATAAGGTTCCCGATTTTGGGACAAGTTGCACCAAGCGCAATGGGGAACTCAACATCAGCTCAGACAGTTTGCCAAGCCCTCAAGGATTTGTTAAAAGTGAAAGGAATCGGGCTGAAGAAAGAAATAGTAGAGAATTTTTTAAAAGCAGTGGACCAAGTTGCTCCATGGTTTCCTGTAACAGGACACCTAACGATGCCCAGTTGGAAAAAATTAGGAAAAGATTTGAGGTTTGCCAAGGAGCAGGGGGTTTTACCAAAAAGAGTAATGCCAGTATGGAAATTAGTGAAAAATTGTATAGGAGACAAGGAAAGATGTGGTGCAGAGCAAAAAAAAGGGCAATGAGGCGATAAGTCAGGTTAGAGAGGAACATTCTCAAAAATCAGAGACAGAGGGAACTTCTAGTGAGGGAGAAATGTCAGAAGATGATCTGGAAAGCATCGCCAACAGCTTAGAGAAAGTGAAACTAAAGGCAGAACCATCGGGTCCGGGGCCGCCCCGCAGAGCAACAAAAGGAAGTGCTGAACTCGACTTCAGTTCCACCACCATTTAAACCCTCCAATGGGAACTCAGGTGGTGGATACAGATTTTAAAGGCCCCAGTAAGCAGAATTCAGAAGGATCGCAGGAATTGAAAGCATGTGCAAAGATAAAGATTTGGGGTAGTGGTGAGTAAACCTTGTCAAAAGGGGACAAGGTAATAATGGTAAAATGTTCTTGTGTATGTGTTCTTTTAGAGTTATGTTAAAATCTAGAGAAGCAAAGTCGATTCTCATAGATGCTTTTAGTCTTTGGACCCTGACTAGAGACAGTTTACACCCTAGACAAGAGAGAGAATGGAGTTGAGAAAAAGTCCTCCCGGACTCTCCACAGATGCTTTGGCAAAAGAAGGAAATGAGCTTAAGTTTTTTGAAGCTCTCCTGGGAACAGAAGGAGGTGGGAGACGTCTTGCCTCCTTGCTGGCTCCTATTGGAGAAGTGCTTATTTCTGGTTCTGGGTTCTTTAGGTAGGATGTCTGGGTCTCTTTGGTGGAACACCATCTAGTTCTTTTCCTCTGTGTCTATTGTCTGTCCTTGGTGCACCAAGATGTCCATGTATGTCAATTTATGTCTGGATTTTGTTTCCTGTTGCTTGAATGTTTTGTGTTTCATGTTTAAAAGAAAAGGTTAAAATTTCAAATGCTGGTTGATTCACCCATTGATGTAGTTTTAACTCCTTTCAAGAAAGGAACAAATAAATAAAAAGTTTCAATTGGCTTTTGGAGCCTGCATCCGTAGCTAGAAGCCTAAGTCTGCTGGGCAAGCTCCGCAGGGGGCTGGCTAAATGTTTATACTAGCCGATCCTAAAGACACCAGGAGCTTCACAGCTTCTAAGGAAATGGAACTGATGGCTGTCTCTCTTAGAAAAATCTTTGACTGTGATTATTGGACTCAACAGGTGACAAGGTGCTTCTCTTAAAATCACAGCTAGAAAAGTAAAAATGGTGTTGGTCTAAATATTAAAGGTATGTGTAGCCACTTCACTTTTGTTTCTGATTGGTTTTAAATGTATAAATATTCTTTACATGTCTTGTTATGGACTATAAGTTATTGGATATGGTTAAAAAAAATGTAACATTGGTAACAGAAAGTTGACATAAAACTGGTAATTTGGATGGAGACAACATGTGGCATGAGCCAATCTAGGGAAACAGGTCTAAATTGGGATAATATTTTTATGGAACTCTTATCCTAGAAACCAGGCTTCTAAAAGATTTTAAGGTAATGTCTCTTTATTGAGGTATTGGAGACCACACCATCGTGCGTTCATACATAAAAATTGGCAGTCAAACCTTGTAGCATGAAGGATAGACTCGGTGTTTTGGAGACTGGATTTTGGAGACTAGATTGTTTGTTGGAGGTTGAGTTTTGCTTTCCAAAGTTGTGGTTTGCCCTGTATTTTGATGCTAATTCCACTGCCCCAAGGACAGCTGCCTAGTCATGTACTCAGAACTCAGGTGACTTTCCAAAGTTGTGATTGTGCTCTGGTGTTACAAGGAGAACTTAAGGATTGTGATTAAGGATTGCCAGTGTTACATTGACTAACTCAAACTTTTGTAATTGAGAAAAAAATCAAACAGGTAGAGATTGTTACAGGATTTACGAAGGATTGATGAGGTTTTAGAACTTGTGAGAGCATTATATAGCCTGTTTGCTTACTCCAACTGCCATTTCAAGATAGATTTAAATAATTTTTTTAATTTTTTTAAGACTTTATTACAGATGGTTGTGAGCCACCATGTGGTTGCTGGGATTTGAACTCAGGACCTCTGAAAGATCAGTCAGTGCTCTTAACCACTGAGCCATCTCTCCAGCCCCTCAAGATAGATTTAGAGGATTGTTTTTATGCAGTTTGTTTACATCCTGGCGATTGTGATGAGTTTTCATTTCGTGAGCTTGCTTATAATTGTACAGAGCCCATGAAGTGATATCATAAAAAATTTTACAAAAGAATGGATAATAGCCTTATATTATGTAATTTTGTCACTTCTTCAATGTAAGAAGTTAGAACTTTGAATCTTTCAGTGTATATGGAAATTTTTACTACAAACCTTTGCTCTCAAAATGAACTTTAATATTTGGGGAGTAGCTGTTGCTCCAGAAAAGAATTTTAAGCTTCTAAGGATATGTTAATTGGCTAAGTACCTCACCTTACCAGAGGACTTAAGCCTTTGTTTGTTATCCTCATTGGAGATAAAGCTTCAGTTGTGTTAATACAGAATTATAGGCTAGAGTCTTGAAAGTATTTTAAAATGGTAATGGAGTTGATAACACACCCTCATGAAAAGAGGAAGACTCCATTTGCTTACTCTCAACTCCCAACCTTGCCCTGCCAGCTCAGGAATTTCTAGTATGGCTGAATCTGGACAATATTACAGGATTTGGCATTTCTAATTAATGCTTATGTTTAGATAAATAAAGTTTGTGAGAGGCTGGAGAGATGGCTTAGTGGTTAAGAGCACTAAGTACTGTTCCTTTATAGGCCATTTAAGAACTCAAACTGGATTGCCTGGACCCTCTAGCAAGGGCAATGCTTAATGTTTCCTTTAAGGCTACGCCTGTCTGTATGTGACCTCCTTTTGTGTTTATTGTACTGGTTCAGGAGCTTAGACAATCTATCGTCCATATCAACTCTACCCATGTAGACGTATCTTTAGCTGGAGGACTGGCCGATTGGATCACCACAGCTGCCTCCCAGCTAAAAGACTGGACAGGACTCGCTGGACTCACCTTGTGCCTGATTCTTATGAGCGTCCTAGCCTTTTGGTGCATTTGCCGTATGCGGTTTCATCAACGCAGAACTCAAGCCTTAATGATTCAGGCTTTTGCAGCGGTGGAGACGGGACAGTCTCCTTAGTGTGGCTTGGCATGCTAGAGAAGTAGTCAATGATGGGTAAGACTCCCTGGGCGTGTCACCAACCTAAGACAGGGATCAAACTTAAGTTGTTTGTCTCCCGATGACGGGTAAGGGGCATTGCTGCAGGGGGCAACCTAAGACAGGCATTCTCTCTGCCAAAAACACAAAGAAGGGGGAGATGTGGGGAGTGGGTGCAGCGGCAATCCCAAGATGGCGCCCCGGACTGCTGCTGAGTCTTACGAGTAGCACCTGAAAGTAAGCCACGCCCCATCGTGAGAGCTGCACAGGCGCACCATGACGATAGATCAGGCCATGTGACGTGGACCTATGAAGGGAGGTTACACAGACTGGACGGTTGAGGCGGTTGAGGGAGGTTATAAGGGAGTGCGCTCAGGGGCTGGATTGAGACATTGTTGCTGCTTGCAGACAAAAGGGTTCCTGAATAAACTGCTTTGAGGAGAACGTCTGGTGTCGCTCCTTTCCTGCTGGTCGGGGTTGGAAGCAACAGTGCTGACCTCTGAGTGTGATTTAGCTTTGGCACTCCTGAGCCCACAGCAGCTATGGTCACCTGCAAAGATCTCCACGAGACTTCCCTTCAACACCCTGGCATGGAGGAGGCTCATGAGACCCCACTGGCCCTAAGGATTTATGGGCGGTGAATGGTTTCTAAGGGAGGGGAAGACATTTAGTTCAGTGGTATCGCTTGGAAGGTGCCTGAGTCTCTACGAACCCTCACCATGTCCAGGTCTGTGCTCCTATAAACAACCCTAATGAAAGTCACTGGGTCAAAGGTTGGGGGTGTAGGGGCTAGCTGGGAAAGGAAGGGGATTAATTGGGGCAGGACAAACGGGATAAATAAAATAAAAATGCCTTGTGTACATGTAAAAAAATGTGATCATGAAACCCACTATTACACATAACTAATAATGCTAATAAAACCATCTTTAAAAGCTGTCTCAGAAAACAATCAGAAATGCTAACTGAAGAGGGGTGAGCGCCAAGATGTACTAGGACTCCTGGGATAAGCAAATCTTGAAGTTTCCTCATCCTTTAAATTTTTACACTAGTTTAATGATGACTTAAGAGGGCAACCTTTAAGCTCTCACAATTAAAAAGAGAACCTTAAACTCTCCAGCTTCTCTCATACAACACTTTGACGTCCTTACCAGCATCTTGCTTGAATGCCCTGATGAAACAGAAGTCGCCGGCTCACACATCGGCCATTCCCGGTGGGAACACAACAGAAAGTCATAGGTGACACTCAGAACTGCCTCTTTAGACCTGTCACCCACTTTGCCTTACTTTGGCCCCTCGGGAAGACACAGACTGGGACCTCACTTAATAGATTCGAGTACGAGAAACCCCCATGACCCAGGAGCTGCATTTGCTGCAATCACTTCCCAGTATGATGCAGTTTCTTTCTGCCGCACACAACTTTCTGGAGACGTGGAGCTTGTGAAGGTCCCCGCCTGAGGTGTAAAACCTTTAATTGGAGAAGTCAGTAGAAGAGGGGCACCCCTTCTCTTCTTTTCCATCAGCGAAGCCCAAGCTAACGCTTACTCTACCAGCCACATGGTATGCACCTGGTTGATACCAAATCCACTGCACACCACAGCTCCCGAGTCTTCCCAGTCGTGCTACAGCGAACGTCTGTGCATATATTGTTTCTAGGACAGAGATCCTGGCCTTTAAATGTAATCTCTTTAGAGTTGTTCTTGAGACACCTGTTTTAATCCACTGATTTGACCGTTGTACTCCGGATCTTTGAGTTCGCATCATACCAAATTGGAGAAGCTCCTCTGGTATCTTGAAATAAACCTCCAGTTGAAAAGAATTGTTTTAAGCTAGGTACATCTCTAGTATTCTTTCCTTTAATACCAATCTACTGAACAGTCAACAAGGTATCAGTATACACAATTACTGTCACACCAAAGCCCCGGTGTCACTCCATCAGGCAGTGCACTGTGAGACTTTGACAAGAGTCATACTCAAATTCAGGTTTCTAAGTCCCAAGCCCTTCCCAGCTCTGATGCTTGACACCAAGCTAAAAAGGGAAGTTTGCTGGAAAGGGTGTTGAACCCAATCTGGGCCTAATGAATAACTCACGACCTATAGAGAATCGCAAACCATGCGTTTGATAGCGCGTTACAGAACTAAATGATTATCACAGACCAGACTTACAGAGGGAAAGGTCAAAGTTCACAAACCACTCCCATCTGCCAGCTCCACTCTTGGGCTCCGTGACTCTGGAGAGTTTTTTATCCCAGGCTTCAAGTCTCCCAGTCTCCAGGATGAGACTTGAGAGACTTTGAATCTAACAGTGACTGAACTAAAGGAGCGAAGGAAGCTGAAGGCTTGGTGCTTGGTGCTTGGTGCTTGGTGCTTGGTGCTTGGTGCTTGGTGCTCTCCTTTCCCTCCCTGTGCTGAGGCCTCCTGTGAGCTGAGCCCCAGATAACCCTGTGGTGTTAGCAGCAGAGCCACTGGCAGAGGGACAGACTTCTCTAAAAATATCCTTGGAAACATAGACAGTAAACAAATGCCACATGAATTTAATTACTGAAAAATCTTTAAAAGTGTGTGTGTGTGTGTGTGTGTGTGTGTGTGTGTGTACGCGCTCGAACACATGCAGGTCCTTGCTGGAGGCCAGCCTCCCACCATGGCCGAGATCTGAACTCTGGTCCTCGGGTCTGAGGAGAACTGTGTGCTCTGTCTCAGAGCCATCCCTCCAGCCCTTTCCTCACTGTTTTTGAGCCCACACGGTTCTAGCTAAGCCAGTGTTTGTTTTCAGATGTGGATTCAGCAGCGGAGCCATACCTGACCAAAGGGGAAAGCAAACAAACAAACCTACCACAAAGCGCAGAATAGCCACGATAGGACGTCCTAGTGCTGCAGCCCCCATCCCTGTGCTCTGGGGCTGTCACACCAGCTTCCTGCTCCTGCTTGGTTTAGGACACTCACATAGGACACTTGGTTTAGTACACAGAAGGCTACCACGCAAATTTGTTCCATTCCTGTCTGGACCAGAATATACAATATATTCTTTTATTTTATTTTATTTATTTATTTATTTATTTTATTTTTTTTGGAGCTGGGGACCAAACCCAGGGTCTTTGGCTCACTAGGCAAGCGCTCTACCGCTGAGCTAAATCCCCAACCCCATACAATATATTCTTTTGGATTACCTGGAGTAACATGTTCAAACAAATCTGGGGGTGACAAGATGGCTCAATGGGTGAAAGTGATTTTGGCGAAGCCAGTGGATCTGAGCTCAGTCCCTGGAGCGGACTCTAGGGGGAAAGAGAATAGCCTTCCACAAATAGTCCACTTACCACCCTAGCAGACCTTGGCTTACACATGCCCCAACACACACACACACACACACACACACACACACACACACACACACACACACACCTCACATGCAATTAATGAATTAATTAAAATTTTTAAATGAATAAGAAAAAAACAAATCTTTTCCATCAGAATTTTTTTAAAACATCAATGCCTGGTCTATTTAAACTAGTATAAAAACCAACCTTGAGAAAATAGAATATAGGATATTCTGCTCAAATACAGATGTGGCTTCACTAATTTCGTTTGTTCCAATCGAACCGTTGTGTGAATGCAGCTCTGTGAAGCAGGGTGGGTTTTGCGGTTGTCTTTTACTGCCATCAGGTGGTCATTATCTGTACTTACATCAGGCCTGACGAAATTTCCTGAGTTGGCCTTCATTCAGCAGTATCTCCTTCATTTAATCAGTCTCCCCTCTGCACGATCTCTAAAATGGTGCAGATGGGATTATTACATCGTCCTTCTTAATCAAATTCAGATCGGCACATCTTACTGAATCATATCATTGATCAGTTATTTAGCATAATAAATAACCAATAATTCATAATAAAAAAGATTGTAAGACAAAAAATAAAGGCCACATATACCCCAAACTTAGAACAAAAGAAAACAGCAAAGCTTGTCCAACCATAGACTACCTGGATTTTAGTGGAAATCAATATATAAAGATTAGAAATGCAGAATTGGGAGTTATTGTCTGTGAGCTCAGCTGTGTTGGTAAAACACTTGTCTAGCATATTGAAGCCGTGGGTTTTATCCCCAGCACTGCACACACAAGGAGTGAAGGTGGACTCTAATCCCAACATTTGGAAGGAGGAGGCAGGAGGATCAGTAGTTTGAGATCACCCTTGATTACATAGTAAGTTGGAGGCCCTGTCTCAAAAACAAATAAATGTTAGTATTGCTATATATGAATAGGGTTATAAACATTTTCACAGGGTTTCTTGGCATATTTTAAATTTTAATTTCTCATTTGTAAAATGCCTCATTTTATCTTGGGTTTCCCTAATTTCTCATATATATAAAAATAAATGTTTTAGTAAGGATAATATTACTTATAAATTAAATTTATTTAAAGTATTTAGTCGGGCTGGAGAGATGGCTCAGTGGTTAAGAGCACCAGACTACTCTGGAAGAGGTCCTGAGTTCAATTCCCAGCAACCACATGGTGGCTCACAACCATCTGTAAAGAGATCCGATGCCCTCTTCTGGTGTGTCTGAAGACAGCTACAGTGTACTCATATATAATAAATGAATAAATCTTAAAAAAAAATAAAGTATTTAGTCAATTAATACATAGAATGTCCTTCCTTTTATTAATTTGAATAGAGAAATTTTATATTACTGAAATAAATCAAAATCACAAATTATTTTCTTTATTCCTTCAATTCTTTACTCACTAAACTTTACTTACTGTTTTTCATGGTAGTATTTCCTTAGCGCTTATTGGTATCAATTTCTTGCCACTTTTCGAAAAAATCAGTCCTTGTTGCACTTTGAATACAAAATGTGTCCACAGACTAGTGTGTTTAGTCCCCATTGGTGTTGTTTTTCTGAGAGGTGGTGGGCTCTTAAGGGCAGGGCTAAGCAGGAAGAAGTAGCTGAGGACAGGGGTGTGAAGATTGAATTTGGTCCCCAATCCACTTCCTTTCTTTCTGCTTCCTGTCAGCCATTTGAAAACTTCCTCCTCCCGCACTCACTTCTGCCCCTGTGATGCTCTGCCCAGGCACACAGAGCCATGCCCACCCAGACAGATCCCTCTGAAACAGTGGGCTGAAACAAGACATCCCACCTTTACACTGTTTTGGGCAAGCATTCTGTCACAGGAACGAAGAAACTAACAACATTGTTGGTTTTTACGTTTACTGTAACTCTTCTGTTATCTGGCAAATGTTTTTGTTGGCCTCTGTATCATTTCATGCTTTTTCTACTTTTTGTGAGCCAAATAGTATCCATTAATTGGCTTTCTTTTTTCCTAAACAACTAATAGCTCACAAAATAGCAAGATGTTGTCGATAAACCCTCCTGATGGAACAGGGCCTCAGAACTAAATAGACCCTCAGACCAACTGACTCCATGATAGAAGTAAGATTCAGGCCATAAAACTCAGCACATAGCCACTGCCAAAATGAAAATAAAGACCAGCCCATCACAGTCCATAGTTCTGGGAAGTTTCTAAATGTGCTAGCCTTGGTTTGGGGCTTCTGTAGCTCAGTGTGTGGGCAACTGTTCTTGTTAACTGAAGTATCGCCACCCAAGACATGGGTTTGAACTTAAAAGCTCACCCTGAGGAAGTCTTGGGCTACACTGAAATCCCAGACCCTCGGGGGAGTTGCTGGCCAGCTAATAAAGACTTTCTGTCAGCTTAAATCCATGCCCAAGCAGCCTTCTCTGATGACTTGAAATATTTACATCAATCCAAAGCAATAAGAGACAGACGTTAAGAAAAAGGCATGGGAGACGGGGGGAATCTACCTGAGGAACGAAGAGGAAGAGTAGTGCTGTGGAAGAGTCAGGGAGAGATAAGTCGCACTAGAGGTGTTTGAGAGAAAACATGAAGATATATTATGAGCTTACCTCAAAATACATATACTTGTGCGTGTGCATACATATTGGGACATATATGTTACACCACATGGGATGATGGTAGTCATGCCGAGAGTCATGCACTTGTGTTGAATCTGGAGAATTTGAGGTATCGTGCTATGCCTGATCTAGAACCCTCCTTCTGAAGACTGGATCTCACTGTGTCAGAAGGTGCCAAGGGAAAGCAACAGTTAGTCGTCCCATCCCACTGGAAAGCCTAGGAACCATAACAGTGCAGATATCTTGGAGAACTATCCTGCCTACCTCAGGGAAAAATGGAGTGGTTCAGTTTTCATTAGTGCTGCATGTGGCCACCCATCCTTACGTGGTACCCCAGCTCCAGAGGTAGAGGTAAAGGGAAGAGCAGACTACAAATGCTCCATATCCTTGCAATGTCCTTTATTCCTCCTCTCCCTCCTCCTCCCCTTCCCTCCTTCCCCTCCCCTCCTCTCCTACCCTCTCCCTCCTCCTCCTCTCCCTCCTCCTCCTTCCCCTCCTCCCCCTCCTCCTCCTCCTTTGAGACAGAGTCTTGCTGTGCAGCCCAGGCTGTCCTACCTCTGCTTCTAAGAAAGCCGAGATGATGGGCATGCACCACCACGCCCGATGTTCTTGTTTTTTGAGCTAGTCTTCAGCAGCTCAGGCTGGCCTTAGATTTGAGACTCTCTTTACTCAGCCTCCTGAGTGCTACAATGACAGGCGTAGACTACAATGTGCAGCTTTGATCTAAGTCTTTCTTTTAAACTTTTATTTGTTTTTTTATTTATATGAGTCCACTGTCGCTGTCTTCAGAGATGCCAGAAGAGGGCATCAGATCCCATTACAGATGGCTGTGAGCCACCATGTGGTTGCTGGGAATTGAACTCAGGACCTCTGGAAGACAAGTCACTCTCGACTGCTGAGCATCTCTCCAGCCCGAGTCCTTTCTTCTTGCCTGCCTTAATCACAAGGCTTTCCCTAACAGGATGTGCGGCGTTGAGTCGTCAGAAAGATGAAGAATTTGGAGATGGTTGCTGGCCTCCTACCACTCGTCTAGTGTGGACACAGCGAGCATGCTTTCCCTCCACCTATCTTGGTACTCTCCAGAGCGCAGCGGGGAGAAGCAGGTGGGAGCAAGATGTAAAGTCATTAAAGAGAAGTTGGCGGCACACGCGCGCGCATGCGCGCACACACACACACACACACACACACACACGCACACGCACACGCACACGCACACGCACACGCACACGCACACACACCACAGACTGTGATCCTTGAAGAGCCAAGGCTTACTCAGGATAAAGAGGAAGCTTTTGCCTCGGCTCGTTTGGTCGTGTATTAGATGTCATTCTGCACCAGGGATAGCATGAGAAGTCCAAACCCTTCCTTAACTCTTTATGCACAGATATGGACACCTATAGATGGCCGTTACCTGCAAAGGAGAAAATGCAGGCTCTGAGCAGAGGCGTATAGCCTAAGTGTCAGAACTAGATGTAAAGCTAGCTCTCCTGCCAGCCCTAACACCAGAAAATGTCCTCACTCTGGCCCTGTCTAGCAAGAAGGCAAGAAGATACAGGCCACCACCGTCCTCATATCATACCCTTTGGTGTCTAAATGGCAATCTTGATGGTGCTGGTCTCCCAACCTTTCTGCCATGCAAGACTTTACAGTGACTTTCTCAGAGCAGGTCAGGAGTTACACGCTACCTCCGGCTGGTCACAACACACTTCACCGCCGTGTGGTCATTGCCCCAGACGTATTGTCTTACTTTCTCGGGGTGGTTCTAGTGTGAAGATAACTCATCTGGGGACCTAAATTTTCTTCCTTTTCAAACTACTTTGAAAAAGTAATTGTGATAGAACATCTAACAAGTGTTAACAAGTGTGAAATGAACACAACTCAGCTTACTGACATTCATTCATTCATCTTAAAAGCAGGCTTTAAAGAAACAAAGGTGCAGAAGCCATGCATGGTGGTGAATGCTGGGATTACGATGCTTCTGGAGGCTGAAGCAGCAGAACCAACGCGAGTTCAAAGCCAGCCTGGGCTACCAACCAGCCAGGGCTACCAACCAGCCAGGGCTACCAACCAGCCAGGGCTACCAACCAGCCAGGGCCACATAGCAAGAACCTGTTTCAAGGTGGGGAGAGGGAGAAGAAAGAAGAAAGGAAGGAAGGAGGGAGGGAGGGAGGGAGGGAAGGAGACTGTGATCTTTGGGTGAGGCACAGGACTTATTTAAAAGAGAATGTTTTTTGTTGTCATACAGCTGGTCTCAACACCTCATAAGGACTTATGGTTTGCATGAGAGGCAACCAGTTCAGAACCTCTGCTCGTTTCTGAGGTGAAGATGTACTCTAAATTTTCAGCATGCAATCTAGTTCCTTACCTCAGGAGTGAGCTTTATACAGCGTGTATATGACCTCCCTCATCTCCCTGGAGCACACCCTCCCCATCCGCTCCGCTCACACTGACCACAGCCTGATGCTCCCAGATCTTACAAATTTCACCACCAACCTTGCTGTAATTAGCACCGTCAGCTAGGAGACACATAAAATGTCCCTTTGCTGAATTGGAATTTGCCGATTTTTTTTTTTTTGGTACTTTATGATTTATGATTTTTTAAAGATTTCTAGGGAATTTTAAAAGATCAAAGCACCTTATTAAAACTTGCTTCTGGTTATTTTATGAGTGCTGGGTTATTATTCAAATTAAGTTTTCTTGTTTTGTATTGTTGTAATCTGGTAATTTGAGAATTTAAAATTACTATTGAAATCCTCGCTGTGTTTCTATTGAGCAATACTGGTTGTTTTGTTTTGTTTTGTTTTGTTTTGTTTTGTTTTGTTTCCAGACAAGGTCTCACTTATATAGCCCTAGGTATCACTTATGTATCTCTGCCTGGCCTGGAACTCAGTATAAGCCAGGCTAGTCTAGAACTCAGAGATCTTCCTGCCTCTTCCTCTCAAATGCTGGGATTAAAAGCCTCTTCCTCCACGACCCAGCTTCTCTGGTTGGGTGGTGGTATGTGGATTTTGTTTTGAGACTGGAGATTGTGTAGCCCAGGCTGGCCTCTAAATCACTAAGTAGTCCAGGTTGAGCCTGAACTCCTCCCTCAACTTGGGCAGTGCGCGCCACTCTACCCGGATCTTAATGCTGTTTGGTTTTTGTTTGTTTGTCGATTGTCCAACATCAGACTGCAAGAGAGATCATTCACATCCCCATTCACGGGCATTTCAGACAGAACCTGGAGCATGTAAGTCCTAGGCCTTGGTTTTGCTTTATAAATTTTCAACCTTACTGCTCCTTATCCGGAGAAAGAGAAGCATCCAGCCTCCCCCAGCTCTGGGTCTGAGCTCCTCCAGTTCTATGCCCGCTGCTCATCACTGACCAAATGCTCTGGGCCAGGAAGGGGGGATAGCTGGACACACACTCGACAAAATCTCCTTATCATCCTATTTGCTGTGCGGAGTGGGGTGCAGGGCAGAACCGGTCCCACAAAAGCAAAGGGACCGGGTGAGCGCCCTCTTTCTAGGAAATCGGCGCCGCAGCCTCCCGCGGTGCACTTCTCCCTCCGGCCACACGGCGGCAGGAGAGAGCGCGGCGGCCGTGGTACAGTCCGTCTTCCCCCCACTCCAGCGGGCAGTGGTCTCTTCCGGTCGTAGAAAAGCATTGTGGGAGGGCGACGCGTCCTTTCTCTGCACTCACGCGGCGCGCAGTATGGATTTCCTGGTAGCTGGGGCTTGGGAGGTGGCTGTGGCCTGCCATCTAGCGTGTCCGCGGTAGGCTTTGGCCTACGTCCCCTTCCCGGGAAATCGGGGGATGGCGCTAACTCGGTGGCCGCGTGAGGAGCACGGCCCGCCGGACCCCGCGTGAAGTGGGTCGGTGTGGAAGCCGAGCTCCGTTTGCGATGTAGATCTCCGCCGCATGCCCAGGCGCACAACTGGGCGGAAATGCGCGGACATCCAAGTCACAAGGTAGGATTGATCGCCTAACGCTCTACTCATGTAGCCTTTGTGTTGCCCGTTCACTTTTGGTCACTAGTGAATGTGGTGTCAAAAAAGGCATAAATTAATGCTTTGCGGCCTTTCCTCTCCCTGGAGTTTGGTATCTTGGGTTTCAGGAGCTGCATAAGTAACAGAAACTCTACTCTAGCTTATGTATGTAGGTGAACTTTCTGTCCAACGCCGCGACTGTAGTTTATTTAACTGGTTCTTAACTCGTTTGGCAGGTAGGTGTCTGAAGCTGACGGATAACTTCCAGAACGACACGCGGGAGCACAGAGTGGCTTAAGGTAGGGTGAATACAGAGCACTAGTTGTGCGATTTCCTTATAAGTTGGAATGCCGAATCATTAGTCTTATTCTCTTGTATTATTGCCGCTGCTTATCTGGAGTTAATGCGGACGGTAACTCATAAATCACAGCCTTTACCTATAAGTCAAAAATTGGATAGTTTTACCAACACTAAAGGCTTTGAATGTTGATAATGTTACCAGATAAGTTTTTTGAGACAGGCACTAAAAGCGTTTTTATCTTTACTTTTAGGATGTCCTCGATGATTTGGAAATTGGATCTTAAGAGGCATGGGTGACTTAAAGTGTGTCAGAACTCCACAGATGGATGTACACTTGTAACAAGGCTGTGAATAAATACTTTGATATGCCGTTCTGAGACTCGTATGTTGTGTGATTGGCAGCCACCTTAACTGAGTTCATAGGTGACAGCTAAGCTGATAGCTAGATTTCAGCTTAGATTGACATAGTCCCCTTTTGGCTTAACAGGAAGGGACAGCTAGTACTTCCGTGGGGATTCGTGGTTGTGCATTTTACTTAAAAACTGTCCTCAGAGTAGAGTATCACAAATGGAAGGCTTCCTGTGTGAGATGAATCCAAGATTCAGGGGAACATGAGAGGTGGTTGGTGGGGGTGGGTGCCACTGCAGAGCAAAGTTGGAAAGAGCCAATGGGGAAGCCGGGAGGGCTGGAAGCGTCGAAGCAGTAAAGAGACCAGACCGCTAAGGCTTAGGTTTTATTAAAGCAAGATGGGGAGCAAAGCAGTTCCACGAAGGTGGGCCGAAGAAGGTACAGTGAGGTAAGCTGCAAAGGATGTGGGGTGTAGAGGCAGCCTAGAATTAAAGCGGTGTATCAAGGCATTGAGACAGGACACTGTGTGGGAAGGAATATTTAGATTTGGTTTTAGTTTTGAGAGCAGGGGGACAAAGGTCACAGTTGAACCTCGGGAGCTGAGGGTAGAGTTTGGCAAGCACTGTGTCACTGAGCAGTCGACCCCCAGTTGAATCCTCAAATAGCTAGAGGCATTTGTGGGGTAAAGTTGAATCACTAGGTAGTAATAAAACTGGCTACAAGACCAACATAGCTCTTGAGCCCAGCAGAGGCTTAAATAATAACAAGAATGGAGAATTTCAAGGAAGCTAGAGATTGCTACAGGAAAGGATGGGTCACACACAGCCACTGGCAAGATACAGAAGGTTCTTTCTGAGTACTGTTCCTGTGTGAAAAGCCATCACAGGTAAGGATCCAAAACTTGGCAACATGGGTGGACAGGTGTGTAGGGTAGGGGACAACGCCTACATGGGCTTTTTTTTTTTTCCTCAGAAAACACAAGGACACTTAAATTCAAATCAACACTTAACAGCTTTTTACATTATTTGTAAATAACCATTGGGACTTAAATGTCACAAAATACAATAATACAAACAGTTGTGGGAATAAAAGTCACTACAGTCTGATGGCAGCTGGGAGTCCAGGGGCTCATCCGAAGCCTCTGGTCTTGGCTGTGGTGGGGAGATGAGAAACACAGTTGGATGGTCAGAATTTCAGGAAAGAGATGGTGGTATCCAGTGAGTTCATAAGGTTGTCCTTCCAAAGGCCCACAGCACAAGAATGTTGTACATAAATCCTTAAAAGATGCCAATTTTCTTGTGCTAAGGACACAAGTCCAAGATACATGGGTAATTATCTAATTCACAGTTTGAAAAGTACCAGTGACACATTTCCCTACACCCCTTCACCCAGTCACGTCTGTCTTGAGCCGAGCAGCCTGGATGGTTTTTATTGTTTTTGCTGTATGTTTTCCAGTCAGATTGGTTGTAGAAAGCTGAGATTTTTCTTCAATCAGGCTGTCTTTAGACCCATTTCTTCTCTAGAAAAAATTCAAAACAGTCAACTGAGATTTTTCTTCAGTCAGGCTGTCTTTAGACCCATTTCTTCTCTAGAAAAAATTCAAAACAGTCAAAAGAACCAAATCAAGTACTTAAAAAAATAACACCAGAAGCTAGGCACAGAGGGACACACGTGGAAGCCCAGGAAAAAAATAAACAGCCTGAGCTACATAGCATGGCACCCCAAATTTATTCGTTTATGGCACTGAATGTTGTAATTACTTGGAAAAAATTAATGTGTGAAAGTTCCCTCTAGTTAACTACAAAACCAAAATGTGCTTAATCTTGGTCTGACAATTGGGTACACATCAGCTTTCATAAAAATTGGGCACAATTTATCTGTGCAAGCATTACTTAAGAGACTATCAAACAAGGCTTTTTCTTCTGAAGACTGGAGAGGAGACAAAAGCCTCCCCTGGTTCCGTTCCAGAGAGCCACACCATGAAATAAATGTTCATGTGCAGTGTGACATCATGGAGTTCCCTATCACCTGGGACATGTCACTGCCGCAGAGGGCAAGAGAGATCACCTGCCTACCTGGCCTGCACACCATACCCAGGAGTCCCTTGGTTGGGACTTGTCAGATGGAAACACCAAGAATTCCACCCACAGGCCTCACGACAGCTGCCTGGGCCTCCTAGGGCAGATGGGTTGCTATGGCTTCATATGTAATAACATCTGAGAATAGAGACTCAATACTGTGTCCAAAGGAGTTCCTGAAAGCACAGGATGCTTCTCAAATTCTCATAGGCTGCTTACCTGTGGTGCACACTCTTGACCCCAGCATGCGGGAGGCAGAGGCAGGACCAGCCTGATCAACAACAAAGGGGTTCCAGGCCAGACAGGCTTACAAAGTGAGACCCTACCTCACTAAAAAAAAAAAAAAAAAAAAAAGCTTTT